>NW_009201572.1:1884-3702 GCF_000690835.1 Fulmarus glacialis | reverse complement strand
CCCTGCCAGCTCTCCCTGGCAGGGACTGCGTGTGGGTGCCAGCCCCCCCCGGCACCTGCTCACCACGCCAGCACACTGAACAAAGGGAGCCTGGGCAGCTTTGGGGCGAGGCACCCCCGCCAGCCAGAGCAAGGCTGCACAGAGCCACTGGAGCTGCAGTGGCTCTCGAGCAGAGCTGCCCGCACCCTGGGGAAGGATGGGCTCAGCGCTGTCCAGGATGGGCTCAGCGCTGTCCCCCCGCTGCAGCCCCAAAGTCCCGGCAACTGACTGTGCCCAGGCACGTGCAGGTAAAGCGGGGTGCAGCTCCCAGCACCCTCCTGGGGGCTCCTGCCGTCCCCTCAACCAGAGGCTGTGGCATTGCACAGAGCCAGCTCAGAGCCCAATGGCCTCCAGCAGGTCCCCAGTTTGGGGGGAGTTTTCCCTCCTCCAGGCGACCCACCCCAGAGGTCGGCATGCCCGGCCACGCTTCGTTCGCTGATACCGGTGCCAACATGCTGCCACCCTGGACGGGAGCACTGAGGCTGCCCGGAGCAGACAGACGGCAGGACAGCAGCATGAAGGGAAAACCCTAAAAAACATTAGCTCGCAGAGCTGCAGCCCCCCATTCCCTAACAGGGCAGCAGGGATTGCAGCAGTACATCGACACCTTCCCATGCTTCCTGCCAACGAGTGAGGTTACAGCTAACTTTAAAGGCTCTTCCAAACATCTGCACACCAAAGAGGCAGAGCTCTGCAGCTACACCTCTGGAAGCCCTTCAGAGACACAGTGGCCATGTATTCAGTCTCAGCCACGTATTGTTTCAGTATCTTTATACATTCAGCATCTTGCTACATTAAAATAACTGCCTTCCTCCTAGAAAACAACTAGAAGAGAATAAATCAGGGGAAAAAAATGACTGCTCTTTCCTAAATCAACAGCTACGTAAAATATTTCCCCCGGGGAGAGAGAACTTACCACAGCTCCGATCGCAGCAAGATCTCAGTTGTCCTTTTTTTGTCTTTAAGACAATATTTGGCATTTAACACCCTCAAATAAACCAGTCTCACTCCCTTTTCCCTTCCAAACACCCTCCCTTGCAAGCCTTAGCCGGGTCCCTTTGACATGATCTTGTGATCCCACGGCCATCAATCGCTGTAATCCCCAACCACAGGGCTGGACTCCCAACAAAAAGCCCATCCAACTCCGCAGCGCTGAGAAGCCCCCAAAAATCCTGCCGTTCCCCCTGCCATGCTCCTTCCAGCATTCAACTCCCTCTGGAGAACACAGCATGGAGATAGGCACACACAACCACCGGTGACACCGCACGGCATCGACTGCCCAGGGAGTTGGGATATGCCTCAGCTTTGAAGCAAGCAGCTTTTTTGTTTTTTGGGGGTTTTTTTGTTTGGTTGGTTTTTGTCCTTTTTTTTTTTTTTTTTTTTTTTTTTTAAACATGGCCATTTCTTGGCCCCACCACCGGTGCACACTGGACCGTCACTTTGGGCAGCGTCTGTCCCTACCACCGCCACAAGAGTGGCATCCCCTCTACAGGGAGGAAAAGCCCATCCCCACAGGAGGGCACTGGCTTGGAAACCTGCTGTTGTCTGGAAAGCCTTGCCAGGCGCAGGCACCGCTTTCTTACCTCCTGACTTTCTGCAAAGGAGACACATGGCTTCCCAGTCTCCCTGGAGACCCGGGGTTGCTGCGCTCCTGATCCCTGGCCGCTGGCACCTGGCTTCAGCTCCCCAGACCACTGGACCGGGCAGGGGGATGCACAAATAAACAACTGGGGGCTGTTCGGCCAGTGGCTGCAGCAGAGCCCTGCACTTGAGAGGCTC
>NW_009201572.1:1637-1869 GCF_000690835.1 Fulmarus glacialis | reverse complement strand
CTGACGGATCGAAGTCTGCAGCCACTCCAGCCTTGCTGTAGGGTGTCCCACACCTCCACCCCGACAGGCTTCTCATCAGATGGAGCAGCCCCCATGGCGTCCTGTTGCATTACCTCAGACTGACAGAAATCCTGGTGATAGCCCTCAGCTGGCCCTGGGAAATGCCGCTGGGCTGGGACCCCCTGCCTGGGGGGTATGGGGGCAGCCCCCTCTCCAGGCACATGCTGGCCGC
>NW_009201572.1:1336-1598 GCF_000690835.1 Fulmarus glacialis | reverse complement strand
CCTCGACAAAAGCCCACGTGCCTGCCAACACCCTCCTTGGACCCAAACAGCTCAGGGCACGGACAGCCGGGCACCTGTCAGTCCCACTGCCGCAAGCCCTGGGGTAAACCCCCACGTGCCAGGCACCGCCGTGCCAACCCCGGTCCAGGACAAGCCCACACTCCCACAGCCCCAAACCCATCGCTGCACCCCCCACCACTCTGACCCAAGCCCTCCCAGGACCACCAGCCTCCCTTAGGAGCCGCTGCCCTGGCGCCAAACT
>NW_009201572.1:909-1264 GCF_000690835.1 Fulmarus glacialis | reverse complement strand
TCCACTGCCCACACCCCGGTGTCGGTGCCGTGGCTGGGATGGCTGGCCAGGACTGCGCTGAGCTGCAGGGAAAGGAGCCAGAGGTGGAGAGGAAGCCCCAAGGAGAGGAGCTCAGCTGCAAACCCGCTGGCCCTTGCCTGCTCTCCTGCACACAAGAGCTGTTTCCCACCCCGCTATGCCCCCCGAACCAGAGAACAGAGCAAAGCCCCCATTCATCTCCCACCCTGCCAGGCTGGGAGGGGGGGAGGGGGCCCTGGGCACGCAGGGGTCCTCCTGCCTGGAGGCTGCTGGCCTCCACGTGGATCAAAGGGACAGGCAGCTGCAGGCAGGGTTTCCCCGCCGCCCCAACAGCAGG
>NW_009201572.1:0-883 GCF_000690835.1 Fulmarus glacialis | reverse complement strand
CTCACCCCCACTGCCAGCCAGAGCTCCTGGCTGGGCACCATCACAGTGCCACAAGGAGAAGAACATCAGCACACAACCAGGAGCAGGGTAGGGGGACTCCTGCCCAGGAGCCCTCAGCTGGGCTGGGCTCTCCTTAATGCAACTTGTGTAACTGGGGCCAGGTGGGCCAGCCAGTATTTAGTGCTGCTAATGGCCCACCTGGCCTCTCTTAGGATGGTTGTCCCCTGCCCAGCTCTGTGTGCAGGGGGGTAGCGCTGGCCCTTTTCCTTGGGGGGTGCCCAGGGAAACAGGATAAAGCAGCACCCCCTGAAACCCTCTGACCTGTGGCGGCTTTTACTAACAACAGGGTGTTGCTTAGTTTGTCCCTTTCCCAGGCCCTCCACCTTCTGGCCGGCCAAAAAGCTCTGCTCCAGCACTGCCATAAAACTGGTCCCTGGGGCTCAGACCTCTCCCAAAAAGTGGCTGCCCACATGCAGGTGGCTTTGCTTCCCTGCTGTTCCCTCCCTTGCCTCCTCGTTGCCCTTCAGAGGCAAGCGAATCCAGCGTGCCAAATCCTTTGGGATCTTCGGTGGGGTTCTCCCGGTCTGGCCTGTCCCAAGCACCGTGGCAGAGGACCCAGCGGCGTCCCCAGCATGTGGGGGACTGGCTCCTACCTGCAGCACAGAGAGGCTGGTCTGCCCTGAGAGGCTGAGCTTTTCCTGCTCGGAGGGGTAGGCATTGAAGCGGTGCTCGTACAGCCAGTCACGGAGGATCTTCACGGACTCCTTGGGGAGATTGCCCCTTCTCTTCCTCTTGTTGGACTGCGAGGGGTCCGGGGATGTGGCGCTGTCGTCCTCCCCGAGGTCGCTATCCGACATGGTGGAGCTGCCCACAGATCTCTCCT
>NW_009201571.1:8581-14884 GCF_000690835.1 Fulmarus glacialis | reverse complement strand
GTGCTGGGGACAGCCCCCACCAGCCCCACACCCCGCCCGCCCCATCTGCTCCCCAGATCCACCCGCTGTGCCACATCCACCCCTTGCCAGCACTCACGGCTGCAGGGAGGGCGCGGGCCCCCAAGGGCAGGAGGCAGTGCCAGCTATCCTCTACAAATTCATCTCCTTTCCCTCAGCAGCAATCACTATGCCACAGCTCCTTGACCCCTTGTCCCAGCCTGCTACCCTCCGGCGTCCCCTAAGCACATTCTGTATTGTCACCCTCTTGCCTCACTGCCCCCAGCCCAAGGCTCCTGGCCAAATCCTCCAGCTCCCCAAAGAGGAATGCCCAGACGGTCCTCTGGGACACCCCATGCAGCAGTGCCGAGGTCCCCTGGCTCCGGCCCTCTGAGGATCTGGAGCAGAGTGGATAGGGTTCATAGAGCAGCCTTCTGTCTCCTGGTGGGTTGGCGAGAGGAGGCAGCTTGAGGAGAGGTGGCAGACCGTGGGCAGGGGTTCTTTGCTGGTACAGTGGAGCTGGGGGCCATTTGGAGCATGGAGGGTTCATAGTTAAGGTGCCAGAAGCTGCACTAGTAGGTGAGGCCAATTACACCCTCGCACGCTGCTCTTCCAGGAACTCTGTCCCCAGCCTTGGTGGAGCAGGCTGGGGCTGAGAGCCTCCCTCCTCACAGTTTTTCTGGAGCTGCCACCACCTCTTCCCAGCTCCGCATTTTGGCACTTCCCACCTCCAGTTCTCAGCTTTGGCTTTAGCAAGGATTTTGTGAGGGGAAGAAATGCTTTAGTGTCTCTCAGCTTCCTCCTATCCCTCATTCTGGGGTCTCCCAGGAGTCTCCCCCTCGTAGGTGTTGCCCCGTGGCATTGGGGCACATCATAGTTCTTGGCATCCTGGCTGCCATGGTCTTCCTCAGCAGAACAGTGCTGGCATCGTCGTGGTACCGAGATGAATTGAGGAACACAGTCATTTGCTAAAGCCCTCACAGGTGAACAAACACCAGTCTAACTTTTTGCACCTGAACTGCTGCCCCCAAACCACCAGCACCATCTGAATGCTGCAGATCACCCAAAGAGCCAGCACCTGATCCAGGCGGCAAAGGCTGCAGAGCAGCTGCATGTTAACACACACGAGGGCCACAGCTGAGCTTCTGAGCAAGTGCTGGAAAAGTGCAGAGTATATTTCCAGCCTCGTGTGGTCATGAGTGCTGGGTACCTCGTGCTGCCTGCGAGCAGAAGGAGTATTTGGAGGCAGTGACCCTTCTCCACTAGCCTCCACTTTGGGAAACTGCAGAGCTGTGCATTCCACCATGCAGAGGTGTTCTGGGTGAGGGCTGAATGGGAGAGAGCTGGCAGAGCTCCCTCATGCTCCCCCAGCTGACGAGCTGTGGCCTAGATTTTACAGGGGAAGTCCAGGGATTGCTCCAAATCTTGCTGTCATTGTGTGAAGCTCAGCAGGGAACACCTCAGAGCAACATGCTGTTGGAGTCTCAGCTGTGCTTGGTCTCATAGCAAAAGCAACATTTGAGAAAAAAATTAAGTGCTAATATTAACTAGATACCCAGAGCTGAGAAAAATATTCATCAAAAAAGAGGAAGAGCACAGACTTTTCCCATAATGAACAAAAGCTCAATGCTGCTCTCAGCTGGACATGTGTTCTCTCTGTGCAGCTCCAGTTTCGATAGAGATTATTCCTTCATAATATATTTTTTATGGTACACATGAGACCTCTGAAATGCAGTGTCTTGTGTCCTGTAAATCATTTCCTGTAACTCGTGGATTCCTTTTCAACTGTATTACGGTAATGTGAATGTTAAGGGACTAACTTGAACGGATAGAAGCAAAGCCTCGCATCCCTCACTCACAGTTTCCTACCCCGGTGCTCAAAGGAGGCTGTACACAGGCGGCGGATGCTTGGCCTGGGGGTGTCCCCTGGAGCTCTGCGGAGCCCACCGGGAAGGGACACGGTCCCTGCCCTGGACAGGCTGAGCTCACGGAAAGGTTGCTGCAAATTTAGCAATCAGACTTGGACCTTAAATGAAAATCCCGAGTGGGTCCAGTTTGGGTCATTGTAGAGGGGAGCACATGCTGCAGGACTGGGGACGGACTGACGTTCTTGGGAAGCCCTGAGCAGATTGGGTTCGCTCTGCTGCTCTGCTTAGCTCATATATATGTCCTTTCACGTAACTGTTATAATACGTATAGATCTACCTTGAGATTAATATGTATACATCCCTCTTGAGAGAGATGAATCCTCCTCATACATGGAGATACATTTATTCCAAATTGGAGAACCCACAGAGTCTGCTGGCATCAATAAGCCCGCTCTCGAGTTTCCCAATATCACACACACATACACACAAAATTGTTTTCAGTTCCAAAAATATAAGATAAACCTCAAAATAGACACCATTTAATGAAGAGTCGCAGGGCCTTGGTCTTTCTTATACTGAGCACACATCTAAACCGCAGTGCTTAGCAAAATGCCCTGGTTTGACATCCTCGTGTCTCTTCTCCTGTGATGTGCTGCACAGAAGACTAATAGGATTTGCAGGCAAATCATACATAACGGAAAGACTGTTTCTTCTCGGGTACCAGCTTCCAGCCCAGAGGAAATTTTACAACCAGAATGTAAAGCCCTCTAAAACAAATGGTTTAGCCTTAAATGCCTGCTGCCTGGGCTCTGACTCTTTTTATTCATCATAGAATGTGTATTTCTCCTGCATGGATGTCAAACGCATCCATGAGCAGGTCTGAGTGTTATCCAAGCGTCTGCTGGTGTTCAGCCAGTGGATGCAATAGGAGCTGATGGAGTGTAACACTCTATTTGACAGTTCTGCTTTTAAAGGCTTATGTATTTACACTGCATACCTGCACACTTCTAGTCGCATTAATTAGCAATAAAAGTGCTTCCCAAGCATTCAGTAAGTGTCCAGTCTAGCGAGGCCAACTGGTGCTGTTAGCCCTGTGTGAGAATTGCCAGGATAGGTCAGTCTGGTGGATCATGCCCCAAATTTTGGCAGGGATCAAGACCAGTTGCTTTAAAGAAAGGTGGAAGAACTCTGTAGCGGGCAGCCATGGAGCAGCCTCCCCTCAGGTGCAGTTTCTTTTAAGTCCCCATCATTTAGTGTGACTTGTGGCTGTCCCAGCCTGGGGGACATGCCTGTGATGCTTTCATCTCCAAAGGGACAGCAGCCCTGAGATTCGTGCCAAGCTCTTGGTTATGGGGACAGGTGACAATAAGTCATGGCAAGCAGCTGGGACTCCTTCCCTGCACCAGCTGGTAGGGCCTCACTCTGCATGTACTATGGGCGAGACTCTAATTAGAGCCGTTTTTCCCACGCAATAGACTGGAGAGCCCTTTTTGAGACGTTGCTGCACCTCTAAGCAGCACAAAGGTCTCTCACCCCTGGTTGGTGCGGTGCAAAGGCTGGTGCCTGGCTCGTGAGGGGGAAGCAGAACTCCGCTCCAAGGCAGGGACGGGTGAGGGTTGGCTCATTCGCTGTTTAGACATGGGAACGTCCACCATTCTCATCACCTCTGCTCCAGGAACATAAACTGGGAGAGGAACAGGGGCAGAACCAGACTCCAAGGACAATCTCCAGATTGAAGACCCCGTCTGAGGGGACCTGGGCATATTTAGCCAAGTGAGAGGAGGGCTGGGGAGCATATCCCTGCTCTCTAAACGCACAAGCAGATGAGCACCAAGGAAGGAGGAAAATGGCCTCAGCTAACAGGCAGTGCTGGCACAAAAACAAAGAGGTATGAATTGGCACAAATACATTTTGGCTGGAAATCAGATGGTTTCTAACTGTGGGAGAAATGTTGTTCTGGAACAGATTCCTGAGAGGAGTATTGGGGGCAAGGCATGCAATTAGTTTTAAGATTGAGTTTGAAATGGACTTTGTAACATGGTTGCCAGCAATTGCAGGGAAATGGGATTTGAGGGCCCAAGCTGTCCCTTCCAGTTCTACGCTCCTGTTGTGATTCATAAGAACGAATCTGAGAAGAAGACCTCTGACAGGAAAGGGCTCTTTAATCTATCAAAGGCTTAACAAGACCCATTGATGGGAAGCTGGAATTAGACACATCTGAGTGAAATAAAAAGTGTGTATTTTAACAGGGGCAGTAATTTGCTTTTGTAATAATTTGTGAAGGGATATGGCAGGTTACCTCTCTTGGAAGGCTTTCCACTGCAACTGGAAGTCTTTTGAAAGAACTGGTCCCACTGGGCCAAGCCGTAAGCTGGGGATGCGGTCCCTGCAGGAAAGTCTCTGGCCTCGAATCTCTACATGCCGCTACCCCAATTATTGCTTCTGCTAAGAAGTAAGCTTCCAGAGATCATCACCATATTTCCTGACTTTTACAAACACTAGAAATATAGTTTTCACAAAACTTCAGAGGTTAACCTCCCATAATTCCTCCTCATTATTTACTTGTCATCAGAAGCAGTGAAACACCTTGAAAAGAGGTAGGTTAATTCACACAGTGCTCTATTTCCCTCAGGGAATGAATGAAGTTTGTAAATATATACTGAATAGAAAATAAACAGTAAAAATGCAATGACATTTAAACTCTAGTCCAGGAAGGTACTCAAGATGTTTTGCAGTAGCATTCCACACTGTCAAAGCATTTTCCCATTCATGGAAACAGCTTCAGTTTTAGAAGAAATGTTTGTTCTGATGGCTTTTAATAGTGGCTCCTGTGATCTAAACTATACAGCCCAGGAACCTACATCCATCTTCCTTGCCTAAAATTAACAAAAGGTGGAAGAAAAGCATCTCTGGGCAAGCTGCTCAGACACCAAACCCTGTGATTCATTGATGCATTGTTCACTGTTGCTATAAAAAAAGGAACAGCTTTTAGACTTGGAAAAGTGTATGCGCAACAAACATGTTGTGGTACATGATTTATACAGTGAATAGTCCTGAAAATGTAGCCAGGGGGAAAGCCATTCAGTCTGAGAGGTGCATGCTGGCAGAGGCGATAGAAGAGGTTAGACAAGGGGCAGTCACAGGTGGCACAGGCATAGGAACGAACTCAGGGTCCCTCAAGGTCCCACCAGCCCTTAAAGCCTGTTTCTGTACACTCCGCATGGCCAACGATCGTAAAGGCCCCTGGCTCCAACTGTATGAGCAATCGGAGAGGTTGTGGCAAACGCTGGGGGAAGCGGCGTGCTTCTGAGCTCTGTTGTTTCTGCTGTCACTGTTTTGATAAGCCAGCCCCTAGGAAATCTGTGAAAAGATTGAAGCCAGGAGTTCTCCTTCCATTGCTGAACACCTGAATTACACATCTGCTCCCTGTAATCCTCCCCGTGCTTGCAGTGGTGGGGCTCTCCCTCGTCCCCCTCACTTTTCCTACACGCAGCCTGCTGCCAACCTGGATCCGTGCGGGACTATGGGGAGAGCCGGCCTTGCTTCTCCTCGGGGAGGAGCCTGTCCGCAGGAGATGCGGATGGAGAAACACGAAGGCTGCAGCCACCACGCTCGCAGCGAGCCCCGCCCGGGGCTGCTGGCACCCCAAAGACACAGCCCAAGCAGCAAGGCTACACGGGGCTCACACGAATGTCCTGCTAAGGGGGGCTGCACGTCGAGGTCATGCTCTGCCACGGCCAGAGGCTCAGACCTCCTGCTGCTCCTGAGCAACCTGCTCCCAGTCTGCAAGCCCCAGCTACTGCTCGGGACCGAAGCCTCCAGTTCATTTCACAGCTGCCCTCGGTCTTACTGATAAGCACAGGAGCAGGCTGTTCTCCCTGTAGGAAGGGTATTGCAGGACCTACCCCATCTGCCGTGTACTTACTCAGTGTAAGTGTTTGAGTGGCTCTATCTGCACATTATCAGAGATAATCTCCTGTTCTAATCTCAGCTCTTGCAGAATGAGGACCAGCGCTTGCAAAGGAAGCCCTTCGCTGATCACACGACAGGATGACATGGCAAAGCCACACTGAACACAGTGTTAGCTGGCTGTCTCCGTCCTGTGCTAAAGTACTGATGATGGCAGGAAAGGGGAAGGCAGCAGTCGCAGAGAAACAGTCTCAGATTTGCAAGGTGGCTGAGTGCGTTATTGCTTGGCTACAGAAAGGGAAACCGAGGCAGGGAGGGAGGAAGAGATTCGCCTGTGGTCACAGAGTGACTTTGATCCCAGTCTTGGAAGGCACATTGTCGGCATCCCAGCACCAGTGCGGGCGCAGCATAGCCCTGCTCTGTCTCGGCGCTCAGGGCCGGAGGCTCGCAGAGGCTGGCAGCACATCACGCAGAGACCTGTCCCCCGCTGCGACGCTGCGGCTCTGCGGACGGGGCTGGCCCCCGGGCA
>NW_009201571.1:0-8563 GCF_000690835.1 Fulmarus glacialis | reverse complement strand
CCCTGCCACTGACGTGGACTGCAACACTGCTAGCTGCAGTGAGCTCATTCTGAGCCACCATGACATCATGCAGCCAGCCAGCCAAGGATGAGAGATTAGCAGGACAGCCAGGAGACCGCCTGGCCTCTCCACCTCGCCATCCAAGCCCCTCCACTGACGCTGCTGCTGCCCCGCTCACTTGGTGCTGGAAGAGTCTCTGGATACTACAGCACCGGGGCAAATCCTGAACTGGGAAGGAGTGGGACGTACCTACCAAACAGTGCAGAGCCCAGGGCCTTGGATACAGCTCATCCGCAACACGGCCTGCTGCCAGCTTTGCACCAGGAGGCTGGATTAGAAGTGTTTTGCCAACATACACTGTGCTTTCTAAAACACCCTTCACCAGCTGCATGGTCCACTCCAGGAGAAGAATGCACTGGCTGGGCGGCTTGGTTGCCCGAGGAGTGTGCAGGGCCACTGTGCTGCAGCCTTGCACAGCATCACCCCCTCCGACGCAGGACATCTCCTGCGCTTGCTCGCAGGCCAGGGATGATGGTCTATGGCAAGATGCCATTGAATCAGCACAGTTGTGCCAGCCTCCCATCTCCACCTCGGGTAGCTGGCTCATGCCGTGCTCTGAGGTGCTCCTCATGTGTTACCATAGCAATCGGATAGGCTGCCTGGAGAGGGAACTGCCGGCCTAGCCTCTGCCGCCGTGTGTCCAAGGGGGTGCAGCTCCTCCTGAGCCCTACCAGCCGAGATGCTCTCCGTCTCCATCGTACACTGATGCTTGCGCCATGGAGCAAAGACGCTGTCACCTCGCTCACTTCATCCCTTCTCTGCAGAAGACCTTCTGGTAGCCAGCAATGCTGCCAATTTAAACTTAAATTAGAGCTGACAAACCTGTACCGCCATCAGAACCTGATTCTGAATCGTAACTTGCAATTCCCCAGCATTGCCCTGGACATGGCTTAGCACCTGACGTCTCTGATCTCAAAGTGCAGGACAGCCACAGAGACCTGCTGCTCATCCGCGGCTCGTCGCCGCATGCCTCAGCGCTGGCGGTAGTGGGTGCTCAGCCAGGAGGGCTTTCACCCTATTGCCATGGTGCAGAGCTGCCCCCCCCGAATCAGAATCAGGTTTTACGGGGACCCAGCAATGAGGCTTCCCAGGATCTGCCCATGATCTACTGCCCTTCGCTGGCAGGAGCAATGCCCAGTGTGGATCTCTGTAAATCATCCCCGTTCTTACTCATCCTTTCCTTTCCTCTGCACAGTTCCTCCTCCCCTCCTCACTTGCCACTCAGCCAAGCCCTGCCAATTTCAGTAATTTAATCTCTGCTCATTAGATGGATCCTCCACCTCCCTCATCATTTCTGTAGCTCTTCTGTGAGCTGCCTAATTTATCACTCTCTGCCTGGTAACAAGGTACCCAGCATGTTCCCGCTAAGATTTATTCTTCAGAAACACCCATGCCACCTACTCTGCGGGGCTCTGCTCTCTTGACTGCTTAGGGACTCTTTCTTTCAGGATTTTGAATGATTTTACTTGGGATTGAAATAGGACTAATAAGTGATCATGACTATTGATTTACTAGGTTTTGATACCACATCTGCCTTCCTTGGTTCTGGTATCTTCTATAGTCTAGAAGAAGAAACTTCTGCTAATGTATCCCTAACTGCTGTGATGCAAACGATACCTGAATTTCAAGTGGGGAAATGAACTATGCTCCACGCCTTATACGACCAACTAGACAGCAGGCTCTGAGCAAGACAGCAGTTAATGTAGCCTGGGATGACATTTAGCAAAGTCTGAAGTCACTTCTTCTCTATCAAAAATGAGAAGTTCTTGTTCTCTCATGTTAGAAATATTGTTGAGATGTTAAATTTTACAAACCTGTCTGTTGTTTCCTCATCATCCAGCTACCAGCTAGCTGGCGGCGTGGGATCAGAGCCTCTCGTGGCCAGCAGCACCGCAGACACAGCCCGAGACCTCTCGGGAGCCCGCTTGGTGCAAAGCCAGTTCCTATTACCCCTCCTTCACTGGCTGCAAACCAAGGAGGGTCACCGCCTGCCACAGAAGAGCGAGGTGACATTGCCAGTGCTTGCCAAAATTGGTGGTGGGGTGAAATCCCCGGAGGTGGAAGGGAGAGACAATTGCTGTACCTCCCCATGGGTGTCTCAGAGAACATCTGAGCCTTTGTTAGAGGCAACAGAGAAGAGAGGAAGCAAGAAGGGAGCCAGAGCTTTTTGGATAGTTTCGTTCAAATGAAACCCTTCTTGCCCACAAGTGCTCAGGGCTCCTGCCTCTGAAAGCATTCCCTGGCAATGACAATTCACGTCCCATAGCTGCAAGTGATGGAGCAGTCCTGCTCTGGAGTACAGAACATCCAGGGATTAAGAAAAGGACCAGAAAACAAAATGGGTGTTTGCCACCCATTCACCAACTTGCATGCAACCCTCTCTGATAAATTTTGCAACCTGAGCTTGTCCTCTGCAGTGCCAGAATAGAGCAAACGTATTCAGCCTGCAATTTAGTCTAGCTGTAGGTGTGATTTCTAGGTAGAACTGACTCATGTAAAACATTTGGCTTCATTTGGGAGCAGAAAACCCCTGCAGTGTGCCAAGTGACTGACTTTCACGAGCTTGTGTCACTGCCTGTCAGGACAGACCATTATCTGCAGCTAAAGCACACAGTCCACGGGGAAATAGCCCGTGCTTCCCCAAATCACCTCCTCTCGAGGAACCACAGCAGGGCTGCACTCACATCTCCTGGGCTGCTGCACTTCGACTATGCTCTTCTCTGTACCTTCTTCTCCCTTGGTACACACCAGCTTGGAACTCCAGGGCTTGGCCCCGCTGGGAGCCAGCAGCAGCAGCACACGCTGCCTGCCTCCAGCAGCCCTCGTCACCCACCCGTGCCTCCAGCCTTTCCCTCCAACAACTGCTAACAGGATGGCCAGCGTGGTCCAGTGCTGTCCTTGCTGTGGCACTACCTCAGTTCCCAGGACCTCTTAAATCTACAGGGTGCGTTTGGGGTGCTCCTGGGCTGGTTCCAGCCTGGAGGCAGTGACCGAGAAGGAAAGGCTGCTGCCTCCTGCCAGGGGCTCAGGACACGGCAGGGAAAGGGTGGAGGACGGAGCTGGAAATGCCCACGCAGGGATCATTGGACCCTTTTGCGGCGAGGATTTCCCATCCCGCTCTCCTCGTCCCCAGCCTGTGGATGGCAGGAGCTGTGCTGGTGACCAGCGCTTGCCTTCGCATCCCCTGCCTCCTTCCCCATTTCCACGTTTCCAGCTGTGCAGCTTTCGGTCGCAGCCGAGCAATGCGACCAGTCCTGGCCGGGTTCAGTTTTTCTTCCGTGATGTGAGAAGTGACAGCTCATAAACTTAAAAGAGAATCTGAAATGTTTGAGGAAAGGAAAAGCAAAGAAACCCCACAATGCCAATGGAAGGGAACTGGGTTTGGATATCTGGCATTTTGTGATTCAGAAATCCACCGTGCACCCAACTGAAAACAAAAGTGGCTGCCTAACTAGCTGCTTAAACAAACCTCAGATTCATCTGAGCAGAGTTTCTAAAGCCTCGATATAAAGGTCAAATAGTCCTTGCCAGCCCATGAGCCTCTTTTACAGAGAAGAATCAACTATGGCCCTCGTTATGGAAAACAGTCAAAATAATACAGTGATGCTACCTCCAAGAGAAAATAGATAGTGCAAGTTATTCCATCTTCCCTTTCAGCGATATCAGTTTAGAAAAAGCTAGGCTATTTACAGAGAGCATTTTGCTTCCAGTACTTTTGAAGTAAGTGAATTTTGAATTAGTTTAAGTGCAGGATAAATCAGTGAAATAGCAAGATCTTTACACTCCAATAAGATGCTATTACTCATAAGCATATTGCACTCTAGCTTGTGGCCTAAAACTATCAGTGCATGACAGGACACCAAGGGCATGAAACACAGGGGATCCATGAAAATTAGCAAAGCACCTTCAGTATGAAGAGGTAATTTGGGATATTCATTGGTGATGATGGCAGCCCAATGCTGAGATAATCTGGCCACATCCTGCGGTCCTGGGTGCTCCAGACTGCTGTGAAAACTCCAAAACCCCTTCCAAGAGCAATCTGTATTTCTTCAGATTTCACACCAGAGGCTGAAGCAGGAACACAGAATTAAATGTTGTGCTGTTGTTAAGGACACTGTGTCCACCGTTACTCTTGTTTATCACATCCATCACACTGGCATGGAAGAACCACAGGCAGGAGCTCGGCCCCTTGCCAGGCACACCGAAACCACGTCTGGTGGTGGGGTCTTTTTAATGAGTTTTTAACCTGGGTAAGAGCAGGGTGCACAGGATGGAAAATGCACAAACAGAGATGGAGGGGAAGGGTGGAGCAGAGGCTGCTGCAGAGGAAGACGGAGCATCACCACAGGATGTTTGAGGAAATAATAATATTTTTTTTTTACAGCTGTAACCTCACTGTGTGTGGGGACTTGCGGCTGGGCACATGGAAACTTGGCAGCATGGGAAGCCCCATGCCCTGGTGCCCACTGCACAGGTCTTTCTGACCATGGAACGACATTGGGGCATGCCCTGCTCCTGGCAGCACCTGGAGCTCTTGGCATCTCCAGTGTCAGTTTGTATGATATGAATATTATAAGCAGTCAGAAAGGCAGACCTGAAGAGCTCCAAGGATGGCCAGGCATGACATATCACGCTACATGCACACTACCAGCCCCTGAGCAAGGTATGCAGCAGAAGCAGTCGTTTCTGGCCCTTATCTTTTGAGCCTCCTTGTGTTGCAAGCCCAGACAGAAGCTGGTCAGAGAGGAATGATGCCGTCTTCACCACCCACAGCCCCAGCTGGTTTCAAGCATGAAAATAAGAGGGAGAAGAGCGGAAATGGCTTTGCAATTTCCACCATTTCTCTACTGCTTCTCGTTTCAGTGGGGAAGGAGCATCTGAGGCGAAAGCATTTCCATGCCTTGGGACGGTGCTTCCTACTTGTGATCCAGCCACACCACATCAAAGCAGCATGCTGATGTATTTTGTGCTGAGATATCCAGTGGGTTCCAGCTGCTTTCTGATTTCTAGCCAGGTGACCTTCCCGTGAGCTTGTGTCTGGCTTTTGTGTTTCCAGTTCTGCAGCGGAGGTGTCGGAGACCTTTCTGGGAGATGAAACACAGCCATACAGTGGATGCAGAGAGGCACAGAGAGTCTCTCCCCGCTCCCTTGACATCTTTCACCCTACTCCTCGCAAGCTGCTTGGATTTTGTGTCAAGAGGGTGATTCTGCAAATTAAATCGGTTCTTGTCTCCTCTTCGTTGGCATGGCAACCCGGGAGGATAGATGGCACAGCCTTGCTACAGCTCTCATGGCTCTTGTCCCACCCGCGTGCGGCGTAGCTTGGCTGGAGACACATCCCGGCTCCTTCGTGCTGGTGCTCCTGCTGATCTAGGCAGACGGTGCAAAAATCCCAAACAGAGCGACTCTGTGGGCAACACTGGGCCCAGCTCCTGGGACGGCCGCCCAGCACCCAGGCTCGGACTCCCTCTGGTTGAAGGGCCGAGCTGAGCCCAGGCGAGGCAGGAGCAAACCCTGGTGCAGGAGGCTGGCGCCGGGGCCAGCAGAGGCTCCGGAGCCTCCGGAAACAGCCGCAGCAAAAGCTGCACATCAGCACGGTCACCTCCTGGCTCTGGGACCTCCCGGTCCTTGGCAGGGATCCGCTTTTCCCTGCTGTCTCTATAAATGAATTGAAGTATTTTCCAGCTCAGCAACTAGAGCCTTTGCTAGTCTTGCATTTGTGTTTGATTAATGAGAGAGCCAGTAATTTAAACATCTCTTGAGGTCTCTGTCTTTCCTGAGTAATTCTGAAGTTATTGCTGTTTACATAGAAGAAAATCATATTGCCTCGCAGAGAGCACTACTGTGGTGGTAAGAGTGGAAATTGATCCTCAAGGAGCAGAGGCAATGGCACTTCCATGGAGTTTCAGTGAATGCTCATCTTTTCTGCAGGCTGAGAGTTGCCCACCCAAAACCCGGGAGAGGCTGGGGCCATTCCCGCCCCGCAGATCCGAAGTGCCTGAGACCGTTTTTCTGCTGCTTCCTTGGGAGAGGCACCAGCAAGCCAAGGGTGAAAGCCCCCATATTATGGATTCCTCCAGGCTGGGGTTGGCAGGATTAATTTCCACAAGCAGACTGGTTGTCAGACCCATTTAAGATAAATCCGTTTGCAAAATTATCATGTTAAAAGGTTTTCATTATTAGGGACACGTTAGGAAGACAGCTGGGATTTGCCTTCTGTTGTTCCTGCCAGGCCTCATCCGTCCTGTTTTTTTCTCACAACCCAGCATAAATCTGGAATAATCCTCCAGGTCAGAGGAATCAGGCTGCTGTCAAGGCAAAACCTGTTCTGGGAAGAGAGTGCAGACAGCGATGATTTGGGGGATACTTTTACAAAACCAGGACTTGCTCCTAAGCAGCAGACGTGGGATTAGTACTGACGCTAAGCCACGCAGATTTCTGCATGCGTAACCTTGAAGCAGCTTTGCCTTTGAGGAGAGAGTGCTGCAGCCAAGCGTCACACGCAGCACCCCGGTCTGGCTGGTTTTCCACGAGGAACGTGGAGCCAGTTCAGCTCCTCAGATCTGGGTAGCGAGAGCTGTCCTCCTGCCTCGGCTGCAGTCAGTCACGGTCCTTTCCTGGGGCTGTAGAACCTCTGCAGGCAAGGCCTGCGCGGACGATTGCCTGCAGCTGCTTCTCCTTTGCACCACCACCCACCACCCGCGGGTGAGGAGCGCCCGGCTGCGGAGCTGGGCCCGGGCTGGCCCCCAGCTGGGACTGGCTGAGCAGCGGCCACCCTCAGTGTCAGGGACAGAGCGGGGACACCGAGCCCGGCAGTCCTCCTGCCTGCTCTCCCACAAGTGTGGGGAGCTCCAGCATTTTCCTGCTGCTCCTTTCCTTCAGCTGCCTCAGAAAAAAACTACAAAAATGGCTAAATCCCACCGAGGATGGGATTGAAACAAGACGTGAAAAAAGGGGCTAAATTAAGGCACATATACTCTCAACGTGTCCTCTACGTTTTTGAGTCATCCTGTTACATCTGGCTGCCACCAGAAGGTCACCCTCCCTCCTACGCGTACCAGTCAGCCCAGCAAGCCCGAATGCTTTACGAACACTGGGTGACCGGGAGCTGCTGCCTGAGGGCAGCAGAGCTTGGCTTTGCTTACGCGGCTCTCCCTACAGCTGACACGCAGGGGACCCGGCGCCAGGCTGAGCACGGCAGCACGGCGGTGACTGTGAGAAGGGGTGGGCAGGAGGTGCCCCCCCAGGTTATTTATCGCAAGACTCTCCCGGAGCGCCCCGCTCCAACGCTGCCGATCCTCCCACCAGCAGCCCCACTCAGGACAGCGGGCTGAGCAAGGGCCAGGCAGCCAGCCTCCCACTCGTGTCTCCTGCTCGGGTGGACTTGAGGCCAAACTTTGCCAGCAATGCAGGGTTTGACACCTCCCTGTTCTCTAACAGAGGTTTTTGCAGGCACTCTCTCGTGGCCCTGTATGAAATAATTTCAATTTAATAAGCTCAGTTAGCTGCAGATTAATTGAAAACAATTTTGCACAGGTTATTTCCGTAGTATAAAAACATTCTGGTCTGTCTTCTCATTTCTCAAACTGTCTCTCTGTGGTCATCTTCCTTCTCTCCCCTCTCCCCTCGTGCCGCTGATAGAAATTACCCTTCTCTACATGGGCAGGCTGGGAGAGCAAAAGCCTCAGAAACTCCGTAACTCCTGCATCTTCCATGGGAGAGGTATGGGGAGCTCCTCCCCGCGCACATGGCGTGTCCTCAGGTGAGACACTTAAAATTCCTGCCATGGCATGAGGCAGCGTTAGCTGCAAAGCAGCATCTCCCCTGCGTGCCAAGAGCACCTGCAGCAGGGCCACAGCTAGCAGCAGCTGGGAGAGCCCTGGTCTGGCCTCACGTTGAGAGGGCAGAGCAGCCCCGGCCGCGACGGACGAGGGAGCTCCCGGCTTCCCGGCCGCACTGACCGGCCTTTCCTGGCACCGCTTCCTCCCATCGGCCTCCTGCATGCCCGACGTCTGGGCAGGCGAGGTGCCCGCAGACCCTTTCATTTCTGCTCTCCTGTACCCAGCAAGCCCTGAGCCTTCTCTTTTGCACAGTGCTCACACTTCTGGGTTTTTGTCCTCGGAAAGTCCAGCTGCAGAGCTTTTGATGTGCTCACGGGAAGGAGAGCATCTGTGCAATCCCACCTCAATGCTCTGGCCAGCCTGGGAATCCCTCACTCACCAGTTTCCATCCAGACCCCCAAACTGCAGTGTCTCTCTGCTGCCAACCACGTTGCTGGTCCCAGGGAAGCTGCAGCCCACGCCGGGCTGAGGAAGCTGCAGCCCAAGGGTTTCCAGCGCCAGCACCGCCGAGGCTGTGTGGCACACATTGCAATCAGCTCTTATCGCCAAGCAATTCCCACCCTTCTGCCAAGTCCAAGGAGGCAGAACCAGCTCACCCAAGTGATTTCCTTCCCCCTGCAGCAGAGGAGCTCTTCCCCACACTCGCACACTCAGACAAACCC
>NW_009201570.1:0-4254 GCF_000690835.1 Fulmarus glacialis | reverse complement strand
CTATTGCGACAGGACAAGGGGGAATGGTTAATATGTTAGAGTTAACAAAACAATGAAGACTGAGATCTTAAAATAGGAGGTATTGTCAGTTATGCCTAACTAATTCAACCTGGTTTAGTCTACCATCTCCTCTTAAAATTGATATGGCATAAGTGATAGACTCAAGCCATAAGTCTTGACACCTTTTGGAATTTCCCATGGTCTTTATAGGCTCTAAAGAAAAAGTACTCTATTGAAATGAGTCAAAAGAGCAACAGAGATTTAACTTCTCCCACAATCAAGTTCTGCAGGTTGTACAAACTTTTCTGAGCAAAGCAAGTATACCAGTGGACAATGACTACATTTTAAGTTTCTCAATGACTGGCATATGCTTAGCAAAAATCCACAAAAACAGCAGACCGTATTTGTAGGAATGTCACCTTTGTAACTGTACATGAAGAACACAAACTAGGCAAAACCTTGATACTTCATGTCAAGCAATTATCCTCCTCCGTAGGAAAAATCTTAGGAAGTGTATGTCTTATAATTAGACCTACCATGCTTTCCACAATATTTTTCACTACATGCTCCGGGTTTTCTCTCAACATTCATGATTTCCCAATATTTTGTACACAGAATGGGAGTATCTTTAGACAACTCATTTTCTCAGGATGCAGTTTCATTTTGTTGCTTTTTTGTCCACTTTGCTAAACTGTCACTTATGTCTTTTTTCTGTTCTGACTCACATTCACAACTCATTCCAAACTAATACTATCTATGAATTTTACCAGTCTGTGTTTACTTCTGAACAAAAATAATTTGAGATTTTAAACAGAGCTAATCTTGAAACCAAATCTTCCCTTTCTGTTTCTTCCAATAATTGACAAATCATACTATTTCAGTCTGTGGTCACTCTAATACTATATTCCTTGGTGTTTGGAATGAATGGAATACTTTGTGAATTCAGTTAAGCTTAAATAGGGAATCCTGGCAAAAGTCCCATTTCCCATAGAACAACTACTTAAAAAGTGTATCTCCAAGACAGAAGAAAAAGCTGACAAACTGGGATTGCTTTGAAGAAGTGAGATGATTTGGCTTTATAAAAGAGGCTTGAATTTTTTTTTTTTTTTTTTTAAATCAAATGGCTAGTACCTGAGGCTAACTAACTCCAGAAAACCAAATAAAAACCACAGAAGAAACGACTATAAAGATAGTATGGACAAAATGACTGGGGAAGCGATTTCCAGAGACAACAGATACACTAATCATCGTAAGCAAAAACCAGACATCAGGTATGTCTAATGGATTAAAGAAAAATGTATGTACATGGTCTATGCTGAAACCAATGTTTATTGAAATGAACCTGATATCACAGATTTTTCACTATTAAACAACTTATTGGAACAATAAAAATGCTTTCCTTACTGCACTTTCACTTTTTGTATTTCTTCACATAAATTTGATAGATCTTTTAATGCAAGATCACTTGCCTCTGCCTTCCCTGCTCCCTCCCAATTATGCTACCAGAAGATACTTAAAAGCAGCTGTTGTTCTGATAGCTACCTTTCTCTTGCACTAGTTTTTCTCAGTACAAATGATTTCTATAGGAAAGAACATGATGTATCGTGTATACACGATACTTCCTCTGGCCTAATGAAACACTTTTGATGGAAGTTGAATTCAATACGTGTTACTCTGTTCCTAAGTCACAAATGTCAGAAAATGTTCCATTCATACAGGTTAGCAAGGTGTCTATGATGACAAAGTAACCTGGAAGTCTTCTTTTCTCTCTAAGAGACAAGAGTGGCTCTCCTAGACATAGAACAAAAATGGTGAGCCTTTTTCCTTTTCTGGGCTCATTCTTACCTCTCATATGTCCTGTCAGAAACACTGGCAGACATGACTTCCCTGCTTTTGCTAACAGAGAGTAGCAGAAGACAAAATGCAGTTAAAAATGAAAACCCAGACACTAAATTTAAGAAACTAGATGTCACGGTGGTTCAGTGCTCCAGCTTTTCTCCACTAGCAATTTGTGTCGAAATTTGTACTAGGTTACACAGGCAGTGAGTTTGGTTTGCAATTTAATCTTCAGTGAACATTTGTCTATATCACAAAATCAGAATCTATTTCTGCATGACTGATAATCTGTGCTCATGAGAGTCTTAGGACTGGAAAAGCAAGGTTTCACAGGTCAGAAATGAAACACACTGTTAGAGCTGTGCAAGAAAGCTTGTCTAGCACACACGGTATTGTACCTGCCATTTCAGTTTTGTGATTATTTTAGTATTAAATGTAGATTGTAGTATTGCTATCCCTCAGGCTTCTCTGTCTAGGAAATGGTAATATGCGTATGTGCGTTTATTTGTATGTTCTAATATTACGTCTCTGCTAATAGCTTTCAATATGAGTGTTTCTCTATCTGAAGGAAGTCTGGAAGAAGCAGCACTTGCTTCCTGACATAGCCATAAAGTTTTCAAAAAGAAAATTTCACAATTTTTTCTTTAGTAACATTGTCATCAGTGAAATGACATGCATAAGATTCAGTCAGTGTTGACCTTTGAATCAGACTTTTAGTGCAACAAAAGACAAACATGGATATTAAATTGTGGGCAGATGACAAAATAAAAATAGACCCAGAAAACATTTTTTTTTTAAAGTGGGTATTATTAGTGAATGTCATGTATCATAATTTGGGTGGTAATCCTAGGATTGTTATTTATTATACTTTATTGTATTTTTATTTTTCAGTCATACTACCAATAATAAGATTGCACTTCATGATATTTTTAGTGCATCTTTACACTTAATCTTTGTATCTTTTGCACTGGCAAGTCATACTCAGAATCCAGTGGAAAGCTGCTACATGATATTATCTAGTCTAAAAATTTTTCAAGGTGATACAAATATTTCTCAGTCTGTGTTGTATGTGTTGTCCAGATGGAAAAATTATAAATTGCAGCAATTTTTATATTGCATTTCATGATTATAAATGCTTTTTAACAGGCTTTCACTAGCTACATAATTTAGAAAAATATTTTCCACTTCTTGGCCACAGCTCTTCAATGTCTGAAGATTGCCAACATTGTTCTGTAGGCAACAACAATGTGGTCAGTTCTTCCATGAGGACTCTGATATCACATCATTCAATATAAATTTCTGACAAATTAATTTAGAAACTAACTCTTCTCCTCATTACAGACTCATAATTTGTCAACACGAGAAACTGTTAAACAAAGTGATATGATGGAAAAGGGAATGTTTCATTAAGACAGATTTTTATTTCTGTTGCTTCTGTTATGTGACAAAAACACAAGTTGATATGCAATCTACAATGATTTACAAAGCATCTCATAATACTTTATAATTGTAGAAATGGAGCTGGGGTGTCTCAGAATGATTTACTGCAATTTATCACATTTTGAAACTATTCCAAAATAGGCTGGTGACATATACTAAAGAGCTTTCAATGAAATCTGAAATGGTTCATTTGTTATGTCAACTGGAAGGCATTAAGTGATATCTGAAAATCATTTTAAGATTTATTGAAGTGATTTAAAATATCCCTTAATGGTAATTTGGCACACTGCATAGGCAGCATTATCATTAAGCAAGATAAGAAAATCATTTCATCACATCCTAAAATTATTCATATCATTCTGTGGTTGTAATAGCACTGTTAGTGAAATCTATCACTTTAAAAATACAATTGCAGTAGAGCAAAGGACTTCTGTCAACATCAAAATTCGTGAGCAATAAACTGAAAGGGACTGATATTACATATATATACATTAATAATGCCGAAAACGTACAGCTCAAAACAAATTATATTTCAGAAATTGCAATTAATGATTGCTTTTTAAAAGCACGTCTAAAAAAAAGTGCAACTTTTAAAGCCAAATATCTTGCCTTTAAACAGTGGTGATGTTACTGATCCATTAGTAATTTACACAACAATTTCTTGTTGCACCAAAAAATTAGTAGCTCTCGTTAATATGCTATCTTAAAGCTAAACCAACACACCCATTACAAAAACTGGTGCTTCTTCTCTTTTGCATGGGTTGTACAGTTTGAAAAAAAAGTGCAACTTTTAAAGCCAAATATCTTGCCTTTAAACAGTGGTGATGTTACTGATCCATTAGTAATTTACACAACAATTTCTTGTTGCACCAAAAAATTAGTAGCTCTCGTTAATATGCTATCTTAAAGCTAAACCAACACACCCATTACAAAAACTGGTGCTTCTTCTCTTTTGCATGGGTTGTACAGTTTGTAGTC
>NW_009201569.1:0-969 GCF_000690835.1 Fulmarus glacialis | reverse complement strand
GAAGCGGGAGGTGCGGGGAGCCCTTGTCGCTCTCCACAACTGCCTGACGGGGGGTTGTGACGAGGTGGGGGGTCGAGCTCTTTTCCCAAGCGATGGGACGAGAGGAAACGGCCTCAAGTTGCGCCCGGGGAGGTTTAGATTGGATATGAGGCAAAATTCCTTCACCCAGAGGGTTGTCAAGCCCTGGAACAGGCTGCCCAGGGAAGGGGTTGAGTCCCCATCCCCGGAGGGGTTTAAAAGGCGGGGAGACGTGGGGCTTAGGGACGTGGTTTAGTGGTGGAGTTGGTAGTTTTAGGTTAACGATGGAATTTGATGATCTTAAAGGTCTTTTCCAACCTAAACGATTCTATGATTCTAAATCCCCGAAGGAGCTGATATGATAAATCCCCAACGGATCACAGAGCTAATAAAGATACCGAGGGCGGTATCTTTATTTATCTAACGGAGCGCGGAGGGGCTCGGAGCTGGTCAGGAGGACGTTTTCCTTGTAGCGGGTTATCGTGGCGGCTTGCACTACTGCGTGATTCATACGCTCTGGTCGCCTCTGGGTGAACCGGCTTTTTTCCGGACTGATTTCCAAAGAATCTGCATCTGGATGAGGGTCAAAAATCTTTATTTTTAATCTGTTTTCACTGAGGACTTCCCCTCTGTCCAAGGAGTTTATTGACCCCTGTGGAGAGCTTCCAGAGAGGCTGCTCCCGGCACCTCCGGGCACGGGGAAGCCGAGAAAGCTTCTCCTGGCAGGATCTCAAATTCTGTGCCTGCTCCTTGCCAGGGTCACTTCGGCAAGGTGAGCCTGTATTGCTACGACCCCACGAACGACGGGACGGGGGAAATGGTGGCTGTCAAATCCCTCAAATCCGGCTGCAGCCAGCAGCTGCTGACCAGTTGGAAGAGGGAGATTGAGATCCTCAAGACGCTTTATCACGAAAACATCGTCAAGTACAAGGGTTGCTGCAGCGAGCAGGG
>NW_009201568.1:30440-30854 GCF_000690835.1 Fulmarus glacialis | reverse complement strand
TGGGGAAGAGTGGCTGGAAAGCTGGCTGGCAGAAATGGACCTGGGGGTGTTGGTCGATAGCCGGCTGAACATGAGCCGGCAGTGTGCCCAGGTGGCCAAGAAGGCCAACGGCATCCTGGCCTGTATCAGAAATAGCGTGGCCAGCAGGAGTAGGGAGGTGATCATGCCCCTCTACTCGGCCCTGGTGAGGCTGCACCTCAAATACTGTGTTCAGTTTTGGGCCCCTCACTAGGCAGACACTGAGGTGCTGGGGCATGTTCAAGGAAGGGCAACGAAGCTGGTGAAGGGTCTGGAGAACAAGTCTTATGAGGAGCGGCTGAAAGAACCGGGGTTGTTTAGCCTGGAGAAAAGGAAGCTCAGGGGAGACCTCATCGCTCTCTACAACTACCTGAAAGGAGGTTGTAGCGAGGTGGG
>NW_009201568.1:15696-30328 GCF_000690835.1 Fulmarus glacialis | reverse complement strand
GCCGCCCAGGGAAGTGGCTGAGTCACCATCCCTGGAGGCATTTAAAAGATGTGGTAGATGTGGTGCTTAGGGACATGGTTTAGTGGTGGACTTGGCAGTGCTAGGTTAAGGGTTGGACCTGATGATCTTAGAGGTCTTTTCCAACCTAAACAATTCTATGATTCTATGAAGCCACAGCTGCTCTGTGCATATGCAGTAGCCTTGTCATATAGGATAGGATAGGAGCTGCGGTATGCAGTTCTCTCCTCTGTGAGAATAGGAAGCAATAAACCTATTACCGTTTCTGGAACAGAAAATTGCAGAGATTTCGTTCCTTATCCTTAGGCACTACAGCCCTAAAATACCATGATTACTAATAATGATAAACAGCAATGAGTTGGCAGTAACAACTTCAATACTTTAGTTACAAAATGAACTACAACTCCAGACTAAGCTTCATCTGGACTCAGTTACAAAACCAACAGAGCTTGTAAAATCATCAAAATTATTTCAACACATTTAAAACAGCAGAAAGTAAATTGAAGCACTTGGCTATAATTAGGAGCTAAATAAAAGGCTGTAAGAGATACAAAGGATTAAATTAATCTCTGTATCTATATAAAAAGTATAGTGAATTAGTATCTATGTATGCATAAAGCTACTCTGTATTTACACCTTAAAAAATCATTCATTTAAAAGCTCAATGAACAAAATTGATTATGGTTTCCACATAAATGATTGTCTTCTTACAGTATGTAATAGAGAGTAACATGCTAAGGACATTTAAAAACAGTAACGACATTCAAAAACAGTACCCAACGACCAAGTAATTCAGTTCATCATAATCTCCGCTAGGAAGGAGGAAACATACTTGGAAATGCAAAAAAGGCCTGCCATTTCACACAAACTGCTCCTGTTCTTCTGCAATAGTTCTGACAGCAACAAGCAATCCACAGTGAAATCATCCATTTAGCAATCTGAGTAAAGAAGGCACAAAAGGAAATGGAAGTAGTCACATGAAATCGTGTTCTTTCCAAACTCTGTCAACTGCAAACTTCTAAGGAGCTTTTCCCAGTTTTTCTCACGCTTTGTCTAACCCCAAAATTCAGTTCTCTTATTTTCTAATATTGTCTTGGTTTGTGATTGCTTCTCCATGACACAAGCCTTGGCTGAACCTAGCTAACTCTGAATTCCTGAGTGTGTGCACCCAATAAATTGCCTAACGGTTGCTATTTTCACAAAGGGAACACTGTAGCAGTACTTCTCACTATACTTGCTCTCTCCATTCTTCTGACAGTTCATGTCTCAACCTTATCCTACTCCCTTTAATCTGCTTCCTTAGATCCTCCCCACCTCCCACCTGCACTCTGACAGAGTTTCTGAATTTCACTGCACAATTTCTTGTCCAAGACGTATTTATCTGATTTGCTATCTTGTGAGCTAGTCTTGTGCACGCATTAAATGCTGTCTGAGGAAACGGGAAGGACCCATGCTCAGAATTTTGCTCCTACTGGCAAGTTAATATCTAACCAGAAATTTCAAAAAAAGCAAACTGTACTTTGGCTTTAAGCCAAAAAGTTCAGGGTCATTTTTCATCCCATACTTGACACTGGATTTGTCATGCCAGCAAAGTGGTAGAGTAGAACCCCTTACTTTATATACTGCACCCATAGGATTTAGTTTTGTAGCTATTCACCTGGGTACATGCTACAGTCCAGTGCTGAGGTTACCTTCCATGCCTGCACACCACTCCTCGGTTTATACATTGCTGAATGCTCCTTTTCCATCAAAGAAAGGGGGAGCTGTTATTTTGACTCTTTCTCAAAGACCTGCTCTTTCACTCCAGCAGCCACTCCCTTTCGCTTCTTACTGTAGTAATCTTAGCTATGTGAAAATTTAGAAAATCTTAAGTATGGGGTAACTGCAAAGTAAGCAGGAGGTAGCAACAGTGGGAGATGGCATGGGACAGCGAGATAGAAATGGGAACTGTGGAAAGGAGAGATGTTGTAAGCCCTCCTCCCTGTGGACTCTAGGAGCAGGGCATGAAGCAGAAAAGCAAGAAAAAGGGAAGTTCTTCAGTCACCTCAAACAGTGGCTGCAGCTCTAGAAGAAGCGATTCTGAGACAACCCTTTTCTCACATGATCGGCATATGCAATTTGCAGTATTCCCTGAGGCCCTCTGGGCCCCTCATCTCCCTCTGGCCTAAGGGAACTGTTCACTTGCCATCCCTCTCAGCAGCCCAGTTGGTATAATTATAGTAACTGCTGATAAAAGAATTCTTCTGCTAGTACCTTTTTTTCTAGTTTATCAAAAAAATTTGTATTGGTTAGACGACCTTTATTCTTGTGCAGCTGCATCTAAAGCTGAGTTTTAGCTGCTCTAAATACAAAGCAGAAACATCAGGAACCTCCAGACAAAAGCTCTGTCTTGAGATTTTTAGCTTATGAAGGCAGCTTATGTTTTAGCAGCATTTAGATAAGCATGTGACAGGGACAGGGTACCCATTGTGCTCTGCACACAAATCATCATAAGCAACAGTCTTTCTCTGAAAAAAATACTTTTGACAACTAAATAAATCAGACAGCCGGATCATAACAGATAAGGAATATTACTTCTGTTTTACACACGGGGGACTAAGGCAATTGCCTGAGGCCAGCAAGTTTCTGTAACACAGCTGGGAACTGAATCTTGTATTTTGAGTCCCGTCCAAATCAAAAAAAATCACCCTTCCTCTAAGAATCTCACCAAGAGATATTATGTAGTTATTTTTCTGCATCTGTGGTACAATAAAATATGCAAATGCAAAGATGGAGAGAGAAGGGGAAGGGCTTATGGGAAATATTTATGAATAGCATAACATCTTTACAGTTTCATGAATTTGGGTTAATAATGGAAAAAAAAAAAAAACCCGAACATTTCAGAACTAAGCTTGAAAGTTTACACGTATCTTACACTAACACATCTCTGGTAGTATTAGGTTCACATTACATATTGACATTATATATCCTTGCCAATTCTGGCAGAGAGGGCAGAGCCCCATCTTCCATTTCGCTCCGTCAATTGCTTCTATTCCCATCTGCTCTACAGATCACTCAACTCAAGATCGGCTGCTCTGCCCTCCTTGTTAACAGAGTTTTCTCAGTTCCCTCTGGAGGAGTGCCTTCTCCCCACCTCAGCTGTTTTCCATGTGACAAACTTCGTGTGGGTGTGCATTGGCTTCCAGAGGACATGCCCCAAATACATTCAATTCTTCCTCCTGTTTCTTGTGGAAGTGAGCTACAAGTTGATGATTTTAGCAGGGCTGTTCAGCTCAGGCTACATCTTTCCATCCAATACTCTGTAGCTTGCACAGGAAGTTAGGTGTGGGGGAAAAAAGTGCCTGCTTTTGTTTTAGTAGTTAGTGCTTGCAGATGGATGATGACATTTGAGTTTTGTCCTGCTGATTTATAACTTTGATTTCAAAATACTAATGTGCTGTCTCTAATCTGGATGTTACTTCCTTATTGAGGCTGCTCTTATAATGGTGCTGCTCAGGTAAGGCAGATATTGTTTTATTACTCTGTCATGTGGATCTGTGGACTGACACCTTTGCGCCTGTTATTTTGCTAGGTGGTCTGTCTTCATTTACTCCTCCTCAGGACTTCGTCTAATACCTGTGACATCAGCAAGCAGTAAATGCAAAAAAGCTGAGCATGCTGTCATTACATGGAAGAAGGGCTTAGAAACTGAGATTTTAGGATTTCAGATTTACTGTACTTTAAAAAACACATGAACATTGTATCTAGCCACCTCTATCTTTTTGCTCACTAGAAAGCACTGGCTTTCTAGTTAAACCACTCTATGGTTTAAGGAAGCAAATAAAATTTTATTCAACTTCTCTTTATTTGTTCTGATTTAAAATGCTTTTTGGCTGTTGCTGCCAGACTTCTATGTACATAGCATGCTAAGTATTCATACCACCTGGATATATATGCTGGCTTCTGTGTTCTTTTAGAAGATTTTAGAAAATCTGTTTAGGGCCTAAACCAAAGCTCAAAAATCACAGTTAGACCCCAGTATTCTAATATACTGTACATGCTACAAGTTAACATTTTATAAAATCTCAACTAAAAGAATGATCAGGTGCATAGGGTTAAGCACACAAGTTTTGTATCATATGACAGCCTTATTTTGTAGGTTTCAAGCACTGGCAGAAAAAAAAGAACAAAAATCCCTATATTCTGCATTCACTGCTTGTTCACTTTCTTCTCAGGTTTCTTAACTAAAGGCTGAATACTGGCAGAGGAAAAAGCTTTTATAATCATACTGAGTATGAACATTTTGCAAGCTAGCTCTGAGGGTTTTTTTATGTATTTCAATTAATCTTACAATTTAAAGTTCTTATCTTTTTTTTGATCAATACAGACTTGGTATATAGAAGTATTTTAGATTCTAAATTACAAAAAGTGATCTAAGTACCTGTGAACATGTATTATATCATTTGGCAAAGAATGCAGAGGACAATATAGATATAATTGGAAAAACACATTTCTTCAGTATCGCGTTGTTTACATGTTTACTGAATAGATTTGGTTGTACCATATTTAGTAGCATACTACTGCAGTGAAAATTTTTCCAAGCATTGAATTTTTAGAGAGATAAAAGTATGAATTGTTCTGTGTGAAATGATGAACGCCCCCTTCATTTCCCCCCACTACCATCTATTATACATATTCAAGCTACATCTATGGGATGTGCAATCCTTCTCTCCTTCCTGATACAAATAAAAAGAAACCAGTATAGATCCCTATAATGAACAAACAAGTACTTCAACTCAGGAGAGAACATTTGGAGCTGGGAAGAATCAACTGTGTACATAAAACTAAGAATATGGACATTTTGTACATGAATAAGTCTCAAATGAAAAAGGAGAAAATAAGAACAAAAATAAAGAAGGAATTACTTCACCACAGCAAAACACTTTACAGATAAGCTGTAGTAAAAATTAACAATGCCATTTTCTAAATCCTTAATAAGCATGCGGTTCTGTTACAGATAACTATGCAAACATCCCTTCCCAAGTTTCAGAAATTGTTAGGATAGTATTGAGTGGCATTTTCAGAGATCAAAACAATCTCATTTTTTCCTTTGTGACACCTGAAAATTTCCCCATTAAACTTCTGTGTTTTACATAATAATAGCTAATTTACATGTGGTTTGCATGCCAAGTATAGTATTGCCATTCATAGAACTAGACAACTTTCCATTAGTTTCCTCTTTTCAGAGTTTTATAGGTAAATTATTTCCAAATCTGAGACTTAGTTAATAAAGTTGATAGCCTAATCATTAGTTTCTGTAAATTCATTCAAAAAGCCTTGGGACGTATAAAAAATATGGTTGAAAACATCTCACATTTAGAAAGAATTTGCTACTTAATGACGTATGAGTAGTCCCACATTGCTCCTGTAAAGCTGTGTTCGAATGAAGACCCATCATATTTCCACCCCCACTGAATTAATTTAATCCAGTTTCTCACCTCAGATGTAGCTGAAGATGGTTTAAGCCATATGTTTTATTTTACAGTAAAATATCCTAGGAGTGATTCACAGTCACTTACCAAGCTTTGTCACAAGTGGTAACTAGCAGCCAGCAGTCCAAAGATTTCTGATCATAACAACTAAGGAATTTTATTCTTTAGTCACAGGCCAATTTGCAGAACTGCACAAATTCTGCAAAAAGACTTTATGAGACTTAACGTTATAAGGAAATAAAATTGCAGATGAAATTCAATGTATAAACATAAATGGGTACACA
Source organism: Fulmarus glacialis (assembly GCF_000690835.1). NCBI lineage: Eukaryota > Metazoa > Chordata > Aves > Procellariiformes > Procellariidae > Fulmarus > Fulmarus glacialis. The sequence goes on along the minus strand of NW_009201568.1, from coordinate 24,555 downwards.
AGGGAAAAACAATTGTTAACTTGTACAAAGTTCCCCACTGCTAATCAGAAGAGAAATTTGGGGATTTATAAAGCAAATTACATTCTGACTTTATCAAATTACAGTCTCTATGTTGGATCCCCTGGACGTCTTATGATTAATGCTGTGGTTGTCCCCTTCTTTACCTCTATAATCCATATTCAAAGGCCCCCTAACGCCACAGAGTCTCTTTGCTAAGCTCTAAAACTTGCTGCAATCAAACTGATCATCTATAGTCCCAGGCTGAGGAAGCTAGACAGGGGTAGGCTGAATTTTCCTGCAACATGTGGGGTCTATTTCCAGCCCCTCTGGGGCTTACTTTTCAGGGTAGACAAGCTGCAACACCACAATCCTTTAATACTTCAAGAATAAATGGCTCTGGTTCGGCACAGCACACGTGATATTCCTACGATGTTCCATAGTTTCAAGCTAACAACATTCAACCTCACACAAAGAAAACAAAACAAAAACATTAAGTAGTTGCCACCAAATCATAAAGTTTCTTGCCTCCTCCTCTTTTTTCTACTTCCAATTTGAATATCCCTCTTAATTTCAGAAACAGCTTAAGGCATTTTTTCTTTCCAGAAATCAATACAGACAATGTCTATCATAAAATACCTAAAGCAGTATATGAAATAGAGCTCATACTTACTTCCATAAATACTTTCTCTTGCCTTCTGACAATCAGTTGTTCAGAGACTTTTTGAGGCAAAAGTTTCACCTGGACCACCCTGTTAACGACATAAATGTCTCATCAATGTTATGTGAATTTGCACCTACTATACTTCTGATTTCTACAATATCCTGTAGCAATCAGTTTGATAATTTAACTGTATTGAATGAAGAAAATACTTCCTTTTTTTTGTTGTTTAAACGGGCTCTCTTTTATTATAAGGAACAGAATATTGTTCTCCATTCATTTTCTTCATGGCATTTAATGATTCTAGTCCCTCACCACATTCTGAAGAATTATTTTCCTTGAAGCTGCGTATATCTAATGTACTTTTTCCTCAGTTGGAAACTCTTTTCATCTATGATTTTTGTAATCCTTCCATGTAACTTTTCAATTTTTTTTTTGAAAATGGGATAACCTGTATTCCAGACACAAGCACAATGCAAATTTGTACGATGGTATAGTGATACTTCCAATTTTCTTTCCTGATAACGTTTGTTGTTTACTATCACTGAGCTTAATTTTTTATAGAACTAGACAAAAGGACAGCCAAATCTCCATTTTAAGCAGTAAGAGACCACTATCATGTAATACAGCTTTGTGTATGTATAGTATTTACTGATATGCATCTGTCAACACTGTTTTTCCAGCTGCCATTTTATCACCCCATTTGTTAGTGTTACATAATTAGGTTTTAAATTTTGATTATCTTCAAAAATTGTGTATCACTAGCAAATATCTTTTTTTGTAAAATGACTTTCTGAACAGCACAGGTTTCTTCGGGACCTAACCAGTACCTGCCCGCTGCTATGAAAGTTAAGCATTTTTATTATCTGTTTCTTAACTTTTACCGGCAACTAATCTTTTGAAGAGTCTTCCCTCTACTTACTTAACAATTTAGCATCTTTTGAAGGCCAAGTACCTTGCTGAAAACTTTCTTGCCCCTGATCACATTTTCAATTGCACTTTCAAAAATGTAATGGATTTGCGGTGCATGACTTTGCTTTGGAAAAGCCATATTGACATTACCCAAAACATCTATCTTAAATGTCTATTACTGCTATTTTTTTATCCAGCATGGATTTCAGACTTGTCTACAGTTCCCAGCATCCTTCCTAGAACTCTTTTCAAAATTGATACCACATTTGTCCCATTTCATTCATGTGACTACCCCAACTTAAATAACAGAGTATACAATATTTTTAACAGATTAACAATTTCATATTTGAGTTCCTTGAAAACTCCTGAGTGAGAACTATTGGGACAGGGTGATTTATTGCTGTTCATTTTATCCATGCATTCAAAAAACACTTTTATGACATTTCAGCTTAGGATGTTTCTTCAGATTAATCACCAACGAAGACTGGATCCAGCATGGAAAACTCTCTAACCTTTTCTGCAATAAACATAGATACAAAACACTTTAAACTTCTCTGCTACAGCCTTATCTTCTTTGAAAGCTCCTTTTATTGCTGTTATCTGTCAGCTCTACCAGCACACTACCAGCTTTCTGTCTGCTTCTGACATGTTTTAGAAATATGCATTAATGATGCATCTAGTATATAGGTCTTTTAAGTCTTTTCTTTTTATCTTAATATTGTACTATGTCTTGCCTATCACGGTTTGCTATATTTTCTTCTGAGGGGGGGTGGGGTGGTGGGGGGGAAGGTTCATTATGATTTTTATAGATTTAGGAAGTTGTTCCTCCAAGTTAGGTGGGGGATTTTTTTAACCTGCCTTTGTTAATGACAGAATTTGTGCTCCTTACTGGTTTTATCATTTGGACAGTATTTAAAAGACGTGTAGATGAGGTCCTTACGGACATGGTTTAGTGGGCATGGTGGTGTTGGGTTAATGGTTGGACTTGATGATCTTAGAGCTCTTTTCCAACCTTAATGATTCTATGATTCTATGATTCCTTTGAAAGATGTCTTTTATTTCTAACACTTTTCTTTATTCTGTTGTTTAACTACATGAACTTCTTCCAGTCCTCTTAAAAACCTTTTCTGATTGGTGTAATAATCGGAATATGGTTATATTGTCTGTATATAACCTCCAGACATTTTATCACTTTGACATCTCTTAACTATTTTCCTCACTTCTATGCAGCTTATCTTTTCAATGTCATGTTACTGCAATGGAATTTTAAAATTTTTGCTTTGTGCTTCTCTAATGTTTTCATAAAAAACCAAAAGTACAAATATATGCAACAAATTCCAAGTGCTAGTAGTACATCAGGAAGCTTGTCAAAGGCTGGACCTAAATAGCAAAGCAGATGTACCTTTAGGATGCTAACAGTATGACTAATGCTGATTTTCATTTGCGCTTTCAGAATGTATTTTTTGAAAGTAGATCCTTCAGTCACTTACCTGGAATAAAATTTGTGTACTCACCAAGAATCATATATGAGGCAACATAAGGACTGCTGAGCTTCTCATAAAGTAAATGGCTAGCTACTTCTTTCTCCCCTGAAAAATCTTAGTATTGTTACTAATAGATTAACATTGCTTTCTGAGGCTATTGGCTTCTTTTGAGCCAATGTGTTTCTCTTTTAAAAATAAGTATTCATTGTTATTAAATTATTGTGATTAGTGGTAATGACATTATGAAATACTGTATTGTTGAAATATATATATTCTAATATATAAATTCATACTTACTAAACTTTAACTGGCTATCTGATCTTAACGAGCAGCCAATCTTAGCTTTATGATAAAAGTATTTTCTACCATAGTACATGACAATTTTCCAAGAAACTTCCATTGAAATCACAACAAACTGGCAGTCTAATTTTTTACTACTATTCTAAAAACAACTGGAGTTCTAGTTTGTTCTTTATTTGTTGAATCATACTGCAGTTTCAGAAATCAGTCTTGAGAGATCGTGCTGTTTTCCATAGCAATGACTTCAAGTTATAAAACCAACTCTGAAGGCCAGGTCCTGCTCTCAGATGCGTAGTGCTCATTTCAATGTATTAAAAAAAGAAAAAAAAAAACCCCAACAAACCACCTGTTAGTGTGTTAGCTCTATGCAGAGCTAGCAACACACCTCTTCAAAGTTATTAAAAAACATCTATTTTAACTAAATTGTGTCTTTTATATAACCTAAGTAGAGATAAGATGCAATTTAAAAATGAAACTTATTTTCTAAAAGTGGTAAATCAGCCCTGAATGCAATAGCAGACATCAACATTATCTAATAAAATAGATTTAGTTTCCTCCAACATGGATTTTTAGTCTGTCAGTGTACACTTTTGCTACTTTATAACCTATGTTGAAAGCAGTGCCATTTAATCATTATCAAAATTCTCCGATTACGAAAAGTTCAGTAAATTTATACTCATACTTTTAGATAAAAGACTATAGGAAGTGAACTTGAATACTCTGATTACTTCTGACTATCCACACTGCTTAACTGCTAGGATCAAGAAGAGAGCCATTCTGGATCACTCCATGAACACTGACAGGCACATATCTGGGAACTGCTTAAAACTGCACTAGATTTCCTCTATCATACAAGGGCAGTTATATTTTTCATGTAGAAATGAAAAAAAAAAAATCGTGTGTGCATACATTTGCATGCATATATTCTAAGATCAGAATTCGTTTTCAAAAAGTCCCCATTTTTGAATGTGCTAAGCCAGCTTTGAATAGTAGCAATAATGGAATATACAGAAAAGAATTCTCATCACTTTCAATACAATCATCACACTGTATGATAACTTAACAGACTACCTTTCTATTTGTAAAATACTGAAACAATTATGATAGGCGCAAGATATTTTTACTCCAAATCTACCAGTAAAGTGGGTCAGGGAATTATTTTTTCAAATTTTTTTGTATTAAACTTCTGGATATTCCATTACTTTCACAGTATCTTTTTAAATGTGACTAAACTGAAGTTTAAAAAATGAAAGCTATAGGTGCTTTTTCTTGTATTAGTTTCCTCTATCTACACTGCCCAGCTGAAGAAAACAAACATGAATGTAGTCTTTCTTCCTTATCTTTCACACAAAGAATTTATTGAATACACATTCCATATACTGTATAGAAAGTGATCAGATTAGATAAACAAAAAAGGCAATAAATACTGTTTCATTGTTATCTCTTCTTTCTACTAAATTCACATGAAGTGACGTGAAATACCCTAGGTGATATTTTATCTACTAAAATCCAGTAGTACTTCCTACTAAAGTATGTACATAAGTTCAAATTTCAAGTACACCTTGTGTTGATTACCTTTTGCATTTCCTGAGACAGGAAACTTTGAGGAAATCATTTGCATCGTGGAGTAAAATATTCTGCCTTAACTACAGGGAAGAGTCACTTACAATGTGATACCCAAAGGAAATAAGAAATGATGAAATTATTCCACATTTTAAAATACTTTTGATTCACATACAGAAATACACAGTACTGACTATGTGTGTGAACTAGCTTTAATTGCTTTCTTACCAATGTAGTTAGTTTGCTGGGAATAACAAGACATATTTTTCAAATACCAAGAAGGTAATTTCACATTTCTGTGAAACTGAAGTAAAATGGCAACCCTTACCTTCTAGAGTTTTTATAGCTGAACAGCACAATATACTACCAGAATGCAACAAATATTTCTTTGACCCCATTGTAGTATTCACTTGTAAACTCTTCTCCTGTGAGGCTGATTATTTGTGCACCCATCCCTCCTAAACTTCTGTATGAACGGCAAACTTCAGTTTTACTTTGTCAAAATACAGTTGTACCTTGGGACTCAAAGATAACTGCAACTCTATGCACTAGTGAACTCACTTAGCAGCCTATTAAGCTGTAATACAAATAGGCCTAAAAACTTCAGTAGTATTGTCTGTTTAAAAACATTGTGATAAGCCTGTTGTTTTCAGTCTAATTAAATTCTACACACATAATAGAAAAGTAAAAATTCACTTTCTAAACTCATATTATTAAAAATTATTATCACACACACCATTTAAATCACACTTTTTGGGTATATATTTATTGTTCATGGAAATATTTATACATAAGCAACTAGGGTTTTTTGTAAACATCATAGGGAATTAAAAACATTGCTTACTTAAAAGTAGCGGAATCCAGCCTGTAATTTTAATACAATGATATAGTACTTTAAAAATGATGAATTCAGTTATATGCACATATATAATACATATAAATAGACACACACACACTTGTTTTTATATATGCATGTAAGCAAATGTATCTCTGCCACAGCCAGGTAGGGTATTAAAAGAAATGTATTTTTTTTTATTCATGTTCAATACATAGCAAAGATACACTATCCATTCACAAAAAAATCATACCTATACAATATCAAATTCGTATCAGGCTTTTCTACAGTGCCAATAATCTTGTAGATTCTCTTTACTGAATATTACAACTATGAAGTCTTAGAAATACAACTTTAGAAGTTTATGCAACATTTAACATGCTGGTCAAAAGTAAAAAATAAAAAAGGAATGAAATATTGACACTATCTTAAGCAAGTAGAAAAATGAGGACCAATACTTGTAAAATACCTTAAGACTGGGAGAGAGATCTTCAGCTTACATTAAGTGGTAAATAGTTTGCCTGTAAATACTTTATTTCCTCTTTTTAGGTACACAATATTCACAAAAAAACCCCTGCCCTAAATTACAGTATGTCCTTGTCCCTGTGCCCAGAGATACATTCTCCTACTAGCAACACAGTGCTGAAAACACTACTGTGAAATGTTTTCAAGGGAACCCAAGAGCCACGTGTAAAATGCGTTAATTCAAACTATGCAGAGTGTATACATACCAAGTTTCATAATAAAAGTGAGTTCACTAAAGACCCTTCTGCTTCAACAACCTCTTAAGAGACAAATCATTGGCACCTCAAAAGAAAGGCACTAGACAAACATGATGAACATCAGTACAGAAACTACATTCACAATAACCTACAGCTTGCCACTGAAACAGTAACAGCATGTGTTCTTTCCCTCAAAATTCAGTACAAGTTTATAGATCTGAGAAACATGCACTACTATACAAGATTTAATATAAACTCTTATTTCAGAGAAGATGTATTAAGCTTCAGTTCTAAGATAGCTCACAGAACTAAAGCAATTTACTTGATCACAGCTGACAGAAGCAGAAATAAACCTATAGGTTTTCTTTTAAAAAGAAATTCTCTTTTACCACAAAGACTTGCTACTTGTCTCAGAAACCATCTCCCCTCTGGGCATACTCAGTCAGTAGTACGTGATCGATAATTTCAGGTATTTCTATATTTGCAGAGGCATAGCATGGCATGATCTCTATTAAAACTTCCCATAGTGCTTCTTGCCTAATCTATATAAATGTAGTATATCATTCTAAGTACTATAACATACTATAATAGGATGAGTCAAATGCAATTAATCAGTGTAAAAATATTAAAAGTAATCATTACAATTTTTTTTTCAATTAGTCAAGAAATAATAGGGGTGTGAAGCCAAACTGAAATAGGATCCAGATATTCTTTAAATTCCATTTCAGATCTGAAACTCATAATAAATATTCTTCCCTCCCTCCCAATTTTTGTTGCACATTGGAGGTGTTGTTTTTTTTTTACTGTAACTGTAAAGCTTGGAGCAATCACCTTCTAAACACATTCACCTTCCCGCTCCCTTACCTTACTTGTAACAATCTTATTCCTTTGCATTTGTACAAATCCTCTCCCACAGACCTATTCTTACTCAGATTTCCAAAATCTATTGTGACTGCAGCAGCAGTCCATCAGCAAAACTCTCCATCCCCTATAGCAAGAAGTAGCACTAATATTTGCCCTAAGTACAGAGAAAGTATTGGGCAGACAGGTGGGGTAGTTCTAATAGCTGCTATTCCATCAGTTCTCCTTAGGATCATCAAATTAAATTCTAAACTCTGAAATATTTTATCAGGTTGCATATTTATATTTTAAAACACATCAAGCACATAAAAATACAGTAAGTGCTCAGGGGCCATGAATTTCTAGACACTTAATTTTCATTCTTTTCTACAGAAATTCTGTAAATTCTTCTAAGGATCTCATTAGACACCAGTGTGTCATGGCCCATACCACTTCACGGCAAGGACTAAATGACACCTTTACAGCAATTACGGAAGTCTGAATTTCAGAGTAATGAAGATCCATTACACTGTTACCACATCAATTATATTTTAAACAAGATAGATCACCTCAGTTGTACAATACTCTACAACAAATGTCGAACGTTTCTATAAACAGCAATAAAAGGAGCAACTTCTATAGTCATGGTGAAAATAAAGTACAGAGCTGAAAGCCAAGTGCAAGGTTGTCAAGACTAGTAAAGTGCTCAGACAACTACAGCGAGAAAAGACCGGTGGATGACAAAAGTTTAAGCAAAGGGAAAACAGAAACTTGTCCTTTAAAAAGGTTTGATTTCAGAAGATTTTTTAATAATATATGCAATATTGATATGCAAAAATGTAATAATTCCCTCACATTTAAAATAAATATATGGGCTCTTTGGGCTGTAAAAGCATAAACATATAACGAATTATAAAAACAAATTATGTATAGCTATTTAAGGGATTTATAGTAAAAACGTATAAATCAGTTCCTTAATAAAGGGAATGAGTGGTAAAAGTCTAGCAAGTGCTTCATATGTCTCAGACACCATTTTGTGACTGTCGTCATACCTATATCTACTTCAGTTTATCCACCTGAGCATAAGTAAAACAAAATAAGCATTAGTAAACATTTCTTTCAGAAGCACTTTGGCGTTTGCAGAAATGCAGTAGGAAAATGCAAAAAAGAGATATTAATAAGACTCCAATAACTCTAGAGGCACAATTCAACACTCCGGGTTATATATCTGTCACACAATTTCTGCATTTTTTTCAAGCAGCTGAAGGCATTATATGACAACTCATCTCTTAAAAAACTGCAGAGAAATGACAAGAGAATTAAACTGTAAATAAGTGAAAGATACATAAACAAACCTTTTTCATACCAGAAAGACTCTAGAAAATATTAGTAGTAACTGGCTTATGTTTATTTGGAATAAGCAAGGTTTCTGGAAAAAAACACACTGTTTTGGTTTGTTTTCTTTTTTAGCCAGAAGTCCTCACATTCACCTTACAACTTCATGGAGAAGCACTTGTGAGAACTGAGTAAAGAGTGTAATTTCCA
>NW_009201568.1:0-15665 GCF_000690835.1 Fulmarus glacialis | reverse complement strand
CTGCTGAAATAAATGGAATTCTAGTGGTCACAACAGTTCCAGCGTATGAACTAAAACACAGGATCAGCACCTTGTATATAAATAAATAAAAAAAAAACAACTAAAAAAAGCCACTTTGCTACAGATTAAACACTTGCTGCAAATAAACAAAACACTTCAATTTCTACTATTCCAAAGTTCAGGACTTTTCTATGAAGTTGTATGAAAATGCCAAAAAAAGGATTGCTGAGGAGACACATCCATGTGACTTGATCTTTCAAGCTTCGTTAAGAAAAACAGTTAATAATCAGAACATTTGAAAGGTGAGATTCTTAGGTCTGAAAGTACTCATTTCCAGCCACACCACAGTATTAAAGGTAGTGTTGGTAGGGAGCTTATCTGAACGACAACAAGATTTTAATATCTACTATTCTGAATCCTGGAACAACTAGATAAACTATGAACTATATGAAAAATAGAAATCTCAGATTTCAAATTAAACTAATGGGTAGTTGCTGTCATTGCTACCAAACTAGACTGCTCCTAAATCAGAAACAAAAAAGCATTTCCTAAAATTATATTTACTGTAGGACTAGTAAGATATTAGCTTTAGAATCTTTAAACATTTTAAAAAACACACTAGATCTGTGTCTGCAGTCAATTAGCAGACAACATATAACAGTGGCAGTTTCAGTATATTTTTTTGCATGTTTAGGTGATTTTCCCCCTCTCAAAAAAATCTTTTCCACTCTCAGTTTCAAACAATTCTTTTTTTTTTAAATTCAGAGTAACATAGAAAAAACTATGTTACTGGTCAGTATCCAGTAATCTGCAAAAGTCTGCACTGTGTGCCAAACAGAACAAATGGAATTAAACTAGACATCTTTCAGCAGTTCTTTGGAACTCAATCTTTCAAATACTCTTTTTTTTTTTTAAAAAAAAAAAACACTAATGTTGCATCTCACATACTTTTCAGTGTTTTTACCACAAGCTAGTCATACCTCAAGAACTCCCTTTGTGCGAAGCATTAAAAACAGTACACGTAGATTATTCCACACACTACAGACATGCGTCCTGCAAGAAGCTATCAAGATAAAAATTTACATTACAGCATCACTTTGATTAGAAACACAACTACAAGAATAAAAGAAGTAAGTATAACTATGCCAAATTTTTGTTCTACTTTGGTCATGTAGAGTTATCCCATGCAGATGTTCTGGAAGCTCAGCATGCAAATTACAAAGTTTAAAAAAACTAAACAAACTAACAAAAAACTCACAAAAAAACCCAGCAACCCAGCATTTTCCCTGAATATTCTTGAACTACAATATCCAATAAGACAGAAATGCCAATATTCTCATCATCTTTTTGTTCTTCAAAATTCAAATTCAGTAGTAATGCATATACATTCAAGAGATACAATAATTTGAACATATCTATGATAGACATTTAATAACAGATTTTTCAGCTCTCGATTTCTTTCTCAATGTAGTCAATGCATTAGGAAACACCTGCAGCAGCACCAACAACTCACATAAGCCACTGTTCTTGTTCTTTTCTGTACTTCTCAGACCACTTCTGAGTAAGCTCTAGGTAAACATTTGGTTTATGGGGCTTATAATCAAGGTAAACCACCTGTCCAGTCCGTTTGGGGACAGCTTTTTCAATCTGAGTTCCCTCATGCCATTCATTAAAAGATGTAATAGAAATAATTTCCGGTCGCACCAAAAGGGCTGCACTGAAGGCAGTCTCATAGTACTTCCCATTGACACGATTACGGGTGTTGTGGTTGTTCCATGGTCGGATACTGGTATCAATATACCCTGGCCCGACACTTGGAATAAACATTAAGTTGTTACTATCACAAAAGGCTTTTAAACTTGCCCAATTATGATGAGATGAGCCATAGGAGAAGCCATTGGTGGCAAAGTATGTGTACATTCCATCAAAGCCACTTCTGTGGATGTCATGCTTATGCCTTTCTTCTACAAGAAGTGCAATGAATAACGCATCATACGGAGTATTTCGAATAGTCTGGGATCCAGAAACAGTTAACAGATTTGCCCATATTTCCGGAATTGTTACGTAAGAATCATAAACATAAAACATGGGAAGAAATCTGCCTGTGCTGGTCTTATGCCTGTAAAAGGCTGGATGGCCTCCATATCTATAAAGCAAACAAGTATCGTTAAGACAAAATTTGCCATTTGGAAAATATTGTTTTAAAATCTAAGCTGAAGACTTTTCCTAAAAACTAATTTAAAAAGACAGTGCCTGCGCTTCAAAACATAGCAATTCATATCCATTTTGAGTCCAGTGTTTGCTGAAGTATTAAATAATGAATCTGCAAAGAACCTTTAAATTACTACAAGTTAGTAACTTAGTGTCAAACTGCACTATGGGTATTAGTTTTCTCTAATTCAGTACGAAATAAGACAGTCTAAGCAGCATTGATAAAACAACTAGTAGCTGTACAGAATTTGTCATCAAGCTGAATTAAAATAATTAGAGGTCAACACATTAAAGCTCTAGCTGCTAGTTTGTCACTATAAAGATGTGTGTTTAATTTATATATCATGTAGCTAATACTTTAACTGCTTTATTCTGAAGTATCATACTTATGATACTAATGAATGTTGAAAGCAATTTACATTTGAGTAACTATGTAAAATTCACACTTCAATACTTAAAAAACAGACTGAGTTTTGTACCACTGAAACATGAACAAAGTTTCTTACAGTTTTCTTCTGTCTCAGTACACATTTTTATATATTCTTCCAAGCTTTAGATAATACACAGAAGTCCCCTAAACCAGCATGTAACAAACCCCAAAGGAAACCATTCTGAAAGCACTCACTTGTCAACGATGTATTTGACATTGTGGTACATACTGCGATCATCTCTATCTTTGTAAGGTTCAATATGAAAAGTGACCTGAAAGATGAAAATGTAGTAAGAGCAACACATACGTAAAATACTATAGAATACATGAGCACCATGTATTATATGAAGCAAGGACCAGTCATATTAAATACAGTTCTTCTTTACAGAGCAAACATCTTCATTAGTCAATTTTGAGAATAATCCAACCCTAATTCAATTCCTGCACTGCTAAGATTAGAAGCTTCAGATCCAAGAAAGCTTGGTAATAGAGTAAATATTTAGGTTTTTACATTAAAACAAAATACTGCTTTTGTTTTCCCTAGGCTACAGCGAATAGTAAGCATGCTTCAGAAAACTTAAAAAACTACAGCAGAAACTAAAAATTAAATATTATCTATTCAAGTGTCAAAGAACTGATTAACCAATGAAACATTTTCATATTTGATTTCTAAACAATGTATTAAATTTGCTATAGATAATTCTCCAAGGAGAGTTTTCAGTGTCAAAATAGATTTTAAGATATGGGATATGAAAACTTTAATTTAAAATTTTATAGATTTATCAACAGAAGTAAACTCTTGGAACTAAATCTAATATAACGTACTGCTACTGCTCTGAATTTCAAGCTTGGAGCTTATGGAATTATTTAACCTATATATGTGAAGTAATTTAAATGTAAAAATGCCATTGTTTTCAAATATACAATTAAATGGAAGAGTATATTATATTAATCAAAGCAACTAGTTTTTCAGAAGCAATTTTAGAGCAGAACACATTTAATAAAGTCTTCAACAACTCTGCAACAGTAGCAAATTTCCATTGTAGTGCCAATATCTATCTCTATTAGGTACAAACTATAGAAAAATACAGTGTTAGACTAAATCACTAGGACTGACAGGACATGTTGAAGAGCGCTATAATTTCATATTTCATTTCCAACTATCAAAACCAGGCAAATCAAAAGGACATATCTTTTCGCAGACTTGTATTTAGCAGAAATGTATTTTGTATGTTGGTCTTGGTCTACTGACATTCCTAATACTTAACTGTAATAACTTACTAGTGCAAGGATGTTTAAAAACATTACAGTGAAGGTAGCATTCCCTGGTAGTATCTATGCTTAATATCTGTATTCCAGTAATTATTCTAAGCAATAACAGCAGTTCCACCCATATTCCAATCACTATCATACTATTACATGCACTTTCCTTATTTCATTTTGCCTTGGCTCCTTTGAGAGACTTGACTGTTAACAAGTTCTTTTAGGTGAGAGCAAGCTCTATGAGACGATCTGAAAATTCTGGGGAAGGATACTATTTTTTTTTTCTCTTTAATAATTTACTATTACATATGTGCAACTTATGTCACATAATGCAATTCACACAGCATTTTTAACAGTATCAAAATTACTTCTGTATCTGATTTAACCCTCCTACTTTCCTCCTGCTCGTCAAAGAATCTACAGTTGCTACTAGTGACAGGAAATTTCTCTGAGAATCTGCAACTTTCATGACCAGCTAAAACCACAGCAGACGAACAGTATGTATTTTTAGTCCCCAGTACAGACAACACCCTCCAGAGATGAAACATATACAGCTACTTAGATAATTTAAAAACTCAAATTTATTACTTGGCAAGACTAAAAGGCAACACGTTTTCTTTATCCCAAGGGAAAATACAAGTTTTACTCTAAAAATAAACAAAATCAAACCACCATTTTAGATTCCACTGATCAATCCACGTAATCTTTAACTGATTTGATATTTCACCTATTTCAGGAAGCCAGTAATTTAGCCTTTCTATCCTGTCATGCCCTGGAGTAACCTGAAATCAGAGCAGCACCTCTCTGACTTTACTGTCCAAGGCAAGTGTTCCTGATACCTTCTGGAATAAAGACATTCATTCAAACTAGAACTTCTAAATCCCTCTTTATTACTTATAGATGTTTGCTCCTGACCTCTACGATCAGATGCCAGCAAGTTACGTGGTAATGCAAAAAATGAGGTTAGTCTTTCTCAAAGTTCCTTAGTTTATAGATCATTGTATTCCATAATATTTTGAAATATGTAATACTTCCCTCAACTCCCAAGACCCATTTGAAAACAACATATTGTCTAATTTTAAAAACAGTTTCCTAAAAAGAAAAAAAAAAATCCACACCAGCATACCTTAGATTCTGTAAGCTTTAGATCTGAACGAAACCAGGAAAAAGGCAGATTATGATATTTACTCTAGTTATAAGGCAATATTGCTTAGGTCTTATCAAAACTCAGTGTAATTCAAAGGGCACTTACACCTGCTTGTATGACCCAAAAGAAGTGCAGCATAATAGGAGACAGAAACAGTAGCCACCATTACATGACAAGCCTCCCTGCTCTACACCATGGGTCAAATGTAGTAAGTTCTTAGCAAGGTTTACTTTCCTAAGTAGTCCTATTTTATGCATCTTAAAAATACTTTACCTTTAGATTATATTTGTGTGCATAATCCAAAATAACAGGCACCAAATCATCAGTTGGTTCTCCATTTTCATCAGCCATACCTGGTGGGTACCATGAGAGCACTATTACACCTGAAAATACAAAACTGAAGTTTTAAAACATGTTGTTTAACATATAACATATATGTTTTAACATTGTCATGAGTAATAATTGTTGTTTGATGTGAAATCTACGTAATATGAGAATTTCAAATTACTTTTTAACCAATTACGAAATCTCAGTATTCTCAGAGTGGATTTTAACTTCTCTCTTTGTTTAAAAGACAACAAAACAAACAGTGGTAAGATCATCTGTCAAGGGAACAGATCTGTGCTTAGTGTCCCTAGCCATTCCCTCCCACTTTTCAGCACAGCGTCCTAACCTCCAGATTGTACCAAGAGGAGGAGAACGCTCCCAACTAAGGCATTATAGCTATGCCACAGTAATCAAGATACATAGGGTTAGAGAACACTCAAGAGATGAGGGCTATGCATGCGATGAAAGAGATTCTTGTTTTATGAAACTTTATTCCCCACCATATTTCTGCATTGTACCTCTGGCTCTACTACAAAACAACCATATTAGAAGCAGTGACTGTAATCCCACAACCTTCCTTCTTGCTAAATCCAGTTACTATGGTGTAACCCACCCTTCCAACCATGTGAAATTAGTTTTTAAATTTAGTACCTAAAAAAATAAATGCTTGAGTAACTCTCAGTAATTTAAGGATGTTACTATTCCTGTCAAAAAAGATGACAAATACAATGTCCCTATACCATAAATTTTCCTGATGCTCTCCATGAAAGCAAAAGAACACATACCTCTTTAGAAACCCTCTCCTAAAATAAAATGCTGTCAGATAAATAAGTTAGACCTTTTAGGTGTGTAGCTGGAAATAATATCAGGAAGAAGGTAAGACAGGTAAGGTAAGGTAAGAAAGAAATACATGAAATACTGATGTAGGAATATTTTCCTAACAATACTATTTAAAACATATGGAAGAATAAATCAATGGGATTCTTTTTAACTAGGTAAAGATTTAAGTACACAAATCAGGTCACTGAGACAGGGAAGTATATACTCTAAATTCCATCTATTTTACTAACATTATAACATTTCTGACTAACAATTTACAAACAAACAAGTCCAAAATTATGAAGAAGCATAAATTAGAATGAATACACAATCATCTTCCAATATCAAAACCAGAAATTTGAGCTCACTATATATAGGCAAAGTTAGTTCAACTACCCTCAGCATATTCTCTCAACATTCTATCAAAAACAGAATCACAAATAATACACTATGACAAGAGATAGTCTGCTCAAGGACAAGAAAAATGCAGTATTTTACTATATCACCCTATCTTTTACTTCACACAAAAGAAAAGGACAAAATTCAAATGAGTAAGATGTAAGGGACAAGTAGAACAGCAGCAACAAACTCAGGTTACACTCAAGGTATCTTGAATACAACATGTGTCAAGACTCTCTTCTATACCTTTAGGAAACAGGGAAAAATTCAGGAGGCAAAATTGTTCATCAAGGAACCTAAATTCATGTTTGCATTGGTCTTTCCCTGAGAAAGACTATGTAATATTTTCTTTCCTGTGGTTAAAAAAAATAAAGTTATGTACCATTTCAGGAGTCTAAAAAAGGATGGACTCAATGCCAAAAACATGTTTAAAACCAGAATACAGTCATTCAAGACAAATGAAGGACTTCAAACTGTACTACTACAAAAATAGGCTGGTGCAAAAAAAAAAATTTCACCAAGCAATCTGAGGAATAAAACCTATTGTATTAATCTGTTAAAAATTAGGAAATTAATAGATAAGGACAGAATTGTAAAATATAAGAAGAATACAAGGAAGCACTGCATGAGACTCTGCTGCTCCAATCTCTTATATGCCTTTGATCATTACACAATATTGGCTGAAAGAACCACTTACATTTTTCTCCTTTTGTAAGAGCCTTGATAAAGCCTCAAAAAAGGCTAGAAGAAAAATTATTTGACACAATGTAAAATGCAGTCATGGATTAGTCATTGACTAAGAGACAAAAAGAAGAAACTGTAAATAGTCAACCTCACAGTACACAAAAAATGAACAAAGTATAATTCTTATAAAAAAAAAATGTGATATTTAAGTAATGACCCGAGGAAAAGAAGTTGATGATTTATGTTGGTCAAATCTAGATGGAAGAGAACAAATTCAAATGTACTTAAATCCATAAGTCAGAATAACAGCAGAAAAAAAAAAAACTTTTGACAAATATCAATATATTACAAAGAGTATATTACAGGAGGCATGAACTACTCACATTGCTGAGTTTTAAATGGAAAACTAACTTAAGCTACTAAAAAAATTTATTTTGCAAAGCATTTTTCCTAGTATTTGGCACCTTTTCCACCAGCAGTTCAGCTTTATTAGACATTTGTATTAAGAGGATGAGAAACATCACAGACTCTTCTAAAGCTACAAGTGCCCTCTCTGCTTTCATCACACTATCATGCATTATTTTGCTTTAGATAAGACTAAAAAAGTGCTTATTGGCAACTAATACCTGAGATTTCTCTGAGTTTTCCCGCTGTTGCTGGTGTTCCTGTTAATGGAGTTATTGTATTACAGAAAAGGGTGAGAAATTTCCTATGTTTGTATTAACCCTTGTACAAAACACAGGTTAGGTTAAAAACCAGGACAAAACAATAACCAAGAAGTAAACATTATACAAGTAAACACTAATAATGGGAATATAACAATTACATCAAACCTTAATGATTAGGTGAATGAAAGTGATTCTATTCAAGGTGATTAGCACTCTGAATAACGCTATGAGCTCTGGTCATGTTGCTCCAACTACATTTGCAGAAGCTGTTCAGAGTTTAATATTAGCTTATATGACTGTTTATTTTAAAGAAGATGAATGTAAGAAGGACTGAAAAGCTCAACAGCAAAGAATGACAAAAATACATTGAATATTCTTATGTATATAGTCCATCTTATTTAGAGAAAGGGAACATTGATTTGTATCGGAAAAAAAGATACTTTTGGACAAAGAAATAAACTATAATTAGCTACATTGAAACTATCATACCTGAGTTCAAGAAGGTTTGGATTAGACATTTCCATAGCTAATGAGAACACCTATTAAATACACTGCATAAAATATAAATTGTATAAAAGCTATAATCCTACATGCTCCTTGACATATGAATTAATACATAATTCTTATTACACACAAAGAATTCAGAAAAAAAAACCTGCTCCTATTTGAACAGACTGCTCCATAATCATGTTAACATGATTTACTGAAACCTGTTCTTAAAACTGAAGTATTCATCTCCAAAAATAAAATACACAGACAATATATTCTAGCAATGGTTTCTGTATTTTCTAATATGTTATCAGTGCTTAACAGTAAGCCATGAAACATGTGCACCTACAGGATTACAAATAGAGTTCTAACGTTTCTGTGCTGTTACACTCATCAGACACAGCTTTGAAGATGTAGGTTTCGGTTGGGGTTTAAAACTCAGAAATACAAAGACATTTACTAGTTTCAGACATTTCCAGAATTACACAGAAAAATGGAAGAATGGGTCAGTTGTGTTCATTCACATATTTAAGGCTGGATAAATGAACAACATGCTGAAACATTAACATTCATTACCAGTTGAAGCGGAACGCATTTGTTTCATGTGGGCTTCTATGACAGAAGGGTCTTTGGAACTGTAAGATCCGAGTTCAGGATAAAAGTTGGCCCCAATGTCCTCAGGAGGATTATGCCTTCCCTTCGGATAATTGTTTGCAATTTTGGGATCCCAATGTGGCAACAACGGATGGTTCCAGTGAATGTATTTACCATCAAACTGTGGATTCCCAAACCAGCTATAGTAGAATATGTGGAAATTATAATTGGGAGAAGACGGCTCTTCTTCCAGCTTGTTTACAGGAGGCATAGATGCTTTCATAGTATTGACTGCGATACTATGCAAATTACTGACACGCGTTACAGTATCTCCTCGAACCCTATTTAGTGAATTCTGTTTATTGTCTAAGAGCACTGTCCGTTGTTGAAGCTCGGGCAACAAACCAAGTCCAAATGGATCCCCAAAGCCAGCTCTGTCAGGTCTCAGAGTCTTCAAAGCCATCATTATGGAGCAAATAAACAAAATAAAAAGCAACAAAACGATGCATGTTCTTCTGCGAAATCTTGCCATGATGTCATAGTTCAGAATCCAAACAGAAGGATTTTGGCCGCAACTGATCAAAAGACAAATATTTTAGAGTCAGACTTCTTATTACCTAATTCAACAGTATGAAATGCTTCACAAAGTTTCTACATAATAGAAATAATATGGACCAAATGTGACGCATACACTGACTGCATAACTAACAGCCCTTTGCGTTGGGGGTGAGGGGGAACAGAAAACATTTCTGCATTTGAGAATGTGTGTCAGGTTACGACACCACCAAGGACTCAGATATTTTATAAAACATCTTACTTTTGAACTTCATTGTTCTCCTAACCCAAATAAATCCCATGAAATGGAAATTCTGGTTACATTACTTCAGAACCACCATGTTTTGACAAGTCTGATAGAAATAGCACAGAAAACAGAAGAAAAAAAGCAGAAGCCGTGTAAGAAGAATAATGTAGCAGAAGAAGAGTAAAGGACAAAATGGGATATGAAAGAAGTACAGCTTATATTCAGAGTACAGGTTTTATTTACTGACTTATTTACTAGTTAACCAATACATTGACTAAATACTTTGGCAAATTAAACTCCAAACAATGATGCTTTGCAACTTTACAGATCTAAAATTCTAATTTGTTTTCTGAATTATGTAACAAAAACCAGGATAGCATTAAGGATGTACCTCAACCAGAAAGCCTGTAAGTTAGCTGCTGGCAGCCTGTTAGTACAATGTCACAGCTGCATGACACTTCATGTAGAACTCCAGGACTAGATTCAAAACAAGACCAATAGTACATAGCAACTGTGAAAGCAGGGGGAAGAAAATCGGTATAACGGAATGCCTGATTACTTTATTTATAACTTTAATTCCTGTTCAATGTTAAACACAAGAGAGCCAGAGAAAAGGATTAATGCAATTTAGGTTACCACAGAATTATGTGGAACAAGATTATGCATAAAACTGACAACACTAAACTGGAAAATCTTAGAATAAATTTCTGATTCAACAGCCATCAGACATAGCATAGCTGTGATTTTGTCTTTCTGACCTTCAAATTTCAGAATCTTACTTTAATTTACTGAGGTATACACAGGTCATTTTAAAATACTTATAAAGTATTGCACCTTACTTTCCTGCCAACTTTCTTTACTACTGTTAAAGTGCATTAACATATAGCTCAATTGTCACAACGCTATTTGTTACTGCTGTGATAATTTTAGATATGGAATTTTAGAATATGCTTTTTAACAATACAGCCTGAATTGGATTAGCAGTATGACACTACCAAAAAGGGAAGTTCTGCTTCCATTTCCAACCTTAATCCATTCATCCTGCTGTCTACTTTTAGTTACCTTTGGGATTCATCTGGTTTTCACAGTAAGGTCACTTATACACTTAAACAACAAAACGCTGTTAACATCTCAAAAATAAACAACAAAAAAAACCCCTATGCACTTTTACCTTGTTAGAGAGCTGACTCAGCTGAATGAGTATCAATCACAGCACTAATGCCAAGAAAGGAGTTAATAGCACAGATGGGGGAAGGGAAGAGAACGAAAATGATGCTACTCATTTTGCCCAACCGGATTGTGAAACCATACCTTTGGCTACTGTCAGAGAAAATTATTTTATGGCATATATGCTTGTAGTACTTCATTTAAGACTTTTCATTAACCGATTTCACATCACTTTACATCAAATTATCAGTTTTTTTTTCTATAGCTCACAATCCATCCCAAGATCTTAGAATTTTGTCAAAGAGATTATTTGGAGTCCAGAGCATTTTTCTTCTAATAAGAAATTAACTTTAAATACATTCAAACTACTTCTACTATTTTTCCTGACCTTTTCAGTTGTCTTTCTAGTCTATCATGCTACCCCTCCCTGCGAGTTTAACTCAATTTTCGGATCAGACAAACTGAAGTTTTCTAAAGGGTCAGGTTTGGTTTTTTGTTTTTTTGGTTGGTTTTTTTTGTCTTTTTTTTTTTTAAAGGAAACAATATTATTTACCTGGCTAATGTATTAATGTATTCAGTTTTCTTTAATTTAACCAAGATGCTATTGATCTTTATCAAACAACATACAGGACTGACAGTGATAAATTACTTCTGCAATTATTATTATATCTCATCTCTTCTGTAAAAAAGAATTAATGACTGTAATGTCTATAATTAGAATGTTTGTAAGGTCTTTCATTTGGGCTTTCCTATTCCATATCGAAGAAACTGTTCCTTTTTATTCTTTGCTTGACATTATCTGCTACTAAATTCTTCCTCTACTGCATCAAGATTTCACTGTCATAAAATGCTTTTTCTGAAGTGTCAGGAATTGATTTTAGGGCTCCACGTTCTTATTTCAACAAGTATTTTTTCAATGGAATGTTCATCATTGAAGTATATTAAAAAATGAGCAGCGTACTTACTAAAATTTGACTAGCATCAGGACAGACCCTGGTCTACCATAGCATATTATGAACCTCTAGTATGCTTATACAGAGCATAGCATCAAAGTGCAAAATTTCCAGAACAAGTAAGTGATACCTATGGTAGAGGCTTGTGTTTTGGGGAGACATCAGTCTCAATGATGATGACATAATTCAGCCCTGTCATAGATGCCTGCACTGTAAAAGCTGTATTGAAGAGCTACAGGTTGGCAATGCTTGCATTATGTCATTTAATCTTGTTCAGAGCTACTCTTTAGAGACAGTGACAGATAAATTATGCTCATCAACGCTACTGCCACAGCAGAACGGTAATATTGGGGAAACAGACTGAGCAAACATGCCATGTGAAACAGTTACCTGAAGTTATGTCTATCCTTGGAACTGGAAAAATCTTAGAATACATCTCTGATTCAACAGCCATTAGAGATAGCATAGCTGTGATTTTGTATTTCTGTCATGGACATCCAAATTTTAGAATCTGACTTCAATTTACTGAGGTACACAGGTCATTCCTACATACTTATGAAGCATCATGCCTTGGACTGTTGGGTGCATTTGGATCTAACAGCAATTCCCTTTGTCAGTAGGAAAAAGTCAGCCTGAATAACTTCAGCTTCATGCAGATTAAGAGCTCACACGCAGACAGTTACTCTGACTCATATGATGACTTGTTAACTAGTAGCACCTTTTGGATTCTAAGCCCATGTTGGTGTGCCAGCCAAAAATGTAAGTAGTTCAAGCTCTTTCTCTTGCCTAGTGAATTCATTTTAAAAGAACAAAAAAATCCATCTGTAACAGGTCAGAAAAAAGAATGAGTTAGTTTAGATCACCATCTCTGCCTATGGGAAAAGAACAGGTCCAATAAATAGCAATGCTTTACCAGAATGGTTAGGCATCTTCAGCTATTTGTGGATCAGAGACTTCCTAAACAAAAGGTTATTTCTTTGTACAATATGAAATAACACCTTCCATTTAGAAACTCATCTGCTAGTTTAATTTGATGCCCCTAGTTCTCAAATTAGAAGGGAGAGTAAGCAAGCTTTTGTTTACATTTAACTATCACTATTTACATTTTCTACATCACTAATAATTTAATTGCT
The DNA here is from genome assembly GCF_000690835.1 of Fulmarus glacialis. Classification (NCBI taxonomy): domain Eukaryota; kingdom Metazoa; phylum Chordata; class Aves; order Procellariiformes; family Procellariidae; genus Fulmarus; species Fulmarus glacialis. The sequence continues at coordinate 2,579 of NW_009201568.1, read as the reverse complement.
TCTATCAGGTTCTTGAGTTTTCCTTTACATAAATTTCTAGTCTGTCTAATCTGTATATTGTATCCCTATCACTGGATACATTTAAACATTTTTTGAGGTGTTTCTCTTCTGTACTGTTTCAGTTCCACTACATCCTTCCTTTCTGAGATTACGGGAACACATCTGAATACAGTGTGACTTTCAACATGCTGCCTTTTTTTTTTTTCCCTTTTTTTTTAAATTTTGCTCCCTATCCCTTTTCCAAAAACTTCTGCTTTCTATCAATTCAGTTCACAGCTAATGAATGCAACCTGACTACAGAATTATCATCCCTAAATCTAGTTCCTGAGGGGTAAAAATGAGCTCAGAGGTCATTACTGTGAAATTAAAAATTGTTTTCTTCACTCTGTGTGTTACACTACATATTTTTAAAATAAATTTAGGGTTTGTTGGGTTTTGTTTTTTTTTTTAATCACCTAGTCACTCCATACTGCAAAGTCCTTTCACAAATTTTCCACTGAGACGTGCCTGAAGAAATCTGGATCTTCAGTTAATTCTGTCAATGTACTCTTTTCTACCACACACACTTTTCCAAATCATGAATTGTTATCTTCAGGTCCAGACCAAAAGCACAGAAGTCAACTGATGTCTTTTGGTTTCTCCTTTTATGATTACAGATACTACAATTTCCTTCATCACACATCAGAAAAATATGAAGCTTTACCACGAAAGGGTAGAACCTATATTTCCATAACATTCATTCCCTTTCTCCAAAAAAATCTTACACAGTTATTTTACTTTTAGCTTGTAAGCTGCTATACAGACTTAAAGGCCCCAAATAAATGTAAGTATATTTATCCCTCTATGACCAATTCTGTTCCAAAGTAATTTGTTTCTTATATTGGGAATAAATAGTATGAAACTTATCACAGTAGTACAAAACCTCCAGCTATTTTTCCTAAAACAAATACCTCCATGAAAAAAAAAATTGCATCTGTGAAAAAAGCTGAAGTATTTTCTAAACCTTCCCCCAAACTCAATAGCAAGCATGCTTCAAGGATAACCTCTCCCATTCAAGCTCATACTCGACAGTGATGGGGTTTTTTTCTCCCTCACTGCTCCTTTTTATACCCTTAAGCTACCCTGCAGGCAAACCTTCTGTTTGTCCTTTCCACTATATGAAGAAAAAAGGGTACAGACAGACAGATGACAACAGAGCTTTTTTTCCCCCATCACGTTTCCCAAAATAAGGATGTTTCTTTAGTCAGAGAAAAAAAAGGGGTTTAACTACTCTAGATCATTTTGGTCATATGATAACTAAAGTTTCAATACCCCATTCTATGGGTTGTTTTTTCCAGTTTTACTGATTCTAAAAGAGAAATACGCAATGCAAAGAAAGTATGTTCAGATAAAACAGATGTATCTATTTTAGTAAGAACCAGCAAATACTATAATTTATTTCTTCTAATGTTCCTTAAACATAACAAATGAAAGTGCAATACAGAAGAGAGCTCTGAAAATCTGACTTTCTTGATGCAAGGGTAAGGCCATCCAAAAGTCACTGAGGTTGGTAGCCCATGGCTGATATCAAAGCTTCTCAACTAAGTTTTCTAAGCTTAGCTTCTGCTAAGATTTCCCAGCTCAAAGAATCTGAAACCTCTGAAGTGACAGATCAGAGCTGAAGCTTTTAGGCCTTCAAAGCCCTTCCTTCTGGAGCTACAGTGCAGATGTGCACCTAGAAACATTACTTTGGTTCCCAAGTGATTGACCAGGTGAGATTTAGTAAACTTCCCCGAGGGCTGATAACAGTCTGTTCAAACCACCACATTCACATAGCACATTCTGGGCTGGGGAACACAAATAATAATAAAAAGCAACAGAGGCTGACCACATCTTCCTTGCGAGAGCCTCGAGAGTGTTCCTAGTATTAGAAAAACTGGGAAATTTCTCAAAAAGTGTCTACATAGGAAAAGTTTTTTTCTAAAGACTGTTTTAAAAAGCCCTTGAAAATCATTAAATATGGAAGAAGACATTACATATGGCATGCAGACACTTTATAGCTGTGCTTACATACTAAATATACCTATTTTTAAGCACTTCCAATAATATAAGGTTTCCTTTTAGTCCACCCAATTTAGAAAGAGGTATTTGAAATATAGCAATTCTAACATGGATAACTATATCATTCACAAAACAGGGAATGTGATCTTTTTGCTGACCAGATCTGAATTTAAGAAAGATAGCAGCAAGAACAAAAACCAATCCTGCTGCATTTTCTTGTTCTAAACGTGGTAAGACAGCCTCCAGCATGAAATTGTATTTAGTATATACGAGTACGTTATTTCAACATGCCAGCCTTTTCCTGCTTTGAAAAGACACTGAAACACACACCTAACTTTGAGCAGCTGCGGACCACGAAAAGAAAGACGCCTTCAGCTTGCTTCCTCATCGGGAGCTACCTGCGAACCAGCTTCCCGGGGCAGTTCACAGCACAGGCAGCTGCAGCGCGAGGCTGTTTGACAAGAGTTGGAAGTAAGAAAGGGGAGCGAAGCCAGCTTCCCGCGTTGCTCCCCTTCCCTGAGCAAGCCACCAAATTACCA
>NW_009201567.1:279-978 GCF_000690835.1 Fulmarus glacialis | reverse complement strand
CATCCCATCCCACCGCATCCCATCCCATCCATCCCATCCCTGCAGACAGATGTGGGGCTCCAGGGCACTGCAAGACCCTGGCGTTGGCCGTGTCCCACTCAGGCGACACAGTCCCTGCCCAGCCCCACGGACACGGTGGGGACAGGAGGGGGCTTAAAATGGAGGATTAATTCCCACCTGGGCCCCCCTCCCCAGGGGTCTAAACGCGCAAGCGAGAACCAGGGCCAGGAGGGAATTTCTGAAACAACTTTTATTGTAGCAAAATCTTGTGCCTGTCCCAAGGGGGCAAAGGGAGCCGGAGCCACCCGGCCCAAACCCGGGGCACCCTGACTGCTCCTCCCAGACCTGGGGCAGGTCACCCCACCTCCAGGCCTTTTTTAGGCCGGCAGCTTTAGTGGCGATATAAACCATTGGGGAAATAAAAGAGAAACATCAGCACGAGACACTGGCTTCACTCCAGTTCGGCACATGAATCATTCAACACCCTCCGCCACTGACACATACGTTCCCGTTTGCTGCTGCGAGCGATGCTTCCCCTTAGCGAGCCGGCCTGGGGATGATGCCCTGCCCCAAAATATCTGCCCGGCAAGGCGGTGCCCGCACCCGCCGCGTTCCCCTCGGGGCTGCCCCCGCCACGGGTTCACCGGTCAGGCTGCAAACAGCAATCGCCCTGTGCAAAACGTCCGGGGCCAGGTGTCA
>NW_009201567.1:0-244 GCF_000690835.1 Fulmarus glacialis | reverse complement strand
CCCGCCGTTAAGGAAGGGCTGCGCTCGCTGATATTTTCATTTTCAAACCACATCCTGCTGGAGCAGAGGGATCCGGCAGAGCTCGGCCGACCTCAGCCAGTTGCTTGTGCTGGGCAGGGAGGGGAAAGCGGTAGCAGGCTCCCCGGCTGTGAAACACCCACACAGGGGCTCAGGCAGGCAAGATCCCATCAAAATCCTCCTCCAAAAGCATTGCCAGTGCATGACCCCACTGCAAGAGCATCAA
>NW_009201566.1:1297-3084 GCF_000690835.1 Fulmarus glacialis | reverse complement strand
ACCTCAGCGGATCAGGGGCACCTGAAACAATCCCATGCACAGGAGCTGATTGGTCATTTCTTAAATGGCCTTCTTCCTCGTGAGGGGTTTGAACTAGAAACTCTGGAGAGAAAGTGTCTGTGTGAAGCACTTCAGCCCTAAGCAGATCTGTCTGGCCAGCGCGGCAGAGCCAAGGCAGCACCCCTTCTATCAGTCCGGCGGTAGGTTCAGCATGCGGGGCTTTTCTTGCAGTGTTTTCAAAAGCATGGCTGCAGGAAGACTCAGGGATGGAACAGCCGAGGTCAGAAGTTTGACCGTCCTGGGAGGTACAGTTTGGGGGTGTTTTGTACTTAGGCTGCTGTAGATCCTTTGGGCACTGAATCTCTCCTCTCCTCCTTTCCTTTTTAGGAAGGGATTGGAGGGGAATTTAAACATGAGGAAGGTTAAATTATTGATTTGACAGCTAGAAACTGTTTGTGCAGTGCTTTGTCTTAGGACTGAACATTATGTCGTACTGAAGCTCGAGAGCTAATTGACTAAAACAATTAGCTCTCTTGAGTATTTAACAGTCAGGATACTTCAGGTAGCTGAAAGCCAGGAGAGCTTTGACACCGTAGCTACAGCAGTTGCTCAGAAGAGCAAACGTTTCCAAGGTAGATGCAGCTTCTAACAGTAAAACTGTGCTTTTGCTGAGAGAGCGAATTCCAGCTTTCTTGAGCGAAATAAGCTAGCCGGACAAAAGCGGTTTTCTCTGCTTATACCTACATGTGCCCAAGGTGCTTTTTCTGGCACAGCTCTGCCTTCAAACGATCTTATCTCATCACAGCTCTGGCTGACACAACTGTGCCAGGAGACTCGGTAGCAGAGACCTGACCTGAAAACACCCTGGCTCAGCTTGGGGGTTAACACCCGGCTGGGAGTAAAGAGAGCGACTCACAGAACCCACTTTCTGAGCTGTCCTGAAATGAAAGACATGCACAGCCTGGGTGTGCAAAGTCATTGCCTGTTGGGAAGGAGATCCCTCGGTTCTTTCAGCTGCTCTATTTTGGGGAGTGGGTTTGGTCTAAAGGAAAACTTCTGGGGCCCAACAAGGTGCTGAAGTTTAAAACAAAATAATTAAAAATTGGCTGTGATGCACACAGCTTGTTACTGTATTTCAGGGCCCTGCCTGTGAGCAGGTATGGATACTTGGATACTGAGGCGTGGGACTAATGACCATTGTGCTGCAAAACCAGATGACTTCCAGAGGAGAGGAAAATTGAGATCTGGATCACTACAAGTCATTAGCACTCACAATTAACCAAGGTGAGTCACTTCAACTGTGTCAAATGAGATAGTAACGCTTGTGAGAATGTTGTAAGGATAACTGCATTAAAAACTGAACTACATTTACCACTCGGCAATGAGGCTCAGGCAAAAACACCAAATAGATGCACTGCAGATGTAATAAGAATGCTATTAATTGCTGTTTTGCAGGGGGCTTAGTCTGATCTCAGAGCCACTGCCAGTGGGAGGCATGGTCCTGGTCATGCCTCCACCCCTGGCACCCAGACACCTGCTTTGTGCCAGTGATCTCTGGGGCTTGGAGTGTGTCTGCTCATCCCACTGATCCAGCTGAAAAATAACTGCACTGCAACACCGAATCCCTAGTTGTACCACGCCATGAACGTGCGGAAGACTCAAAGTACCACCCGAAGAAAATCATGTAAGAGAGTGTATGCCGTGCCTTCAAAAAGCCTCTGACAGCTCTTGAAATACTAGGCTTGGTGACATTTATTGATTTGTAACCAGGGAGACAGTACGTGTTC
>NW_009201566.1:0-1271 GCF_000690835.1 Fulmarus glacialis | reverse complement strand
CCCTTCACCTCCTCAAGCAGTGAGGAATGTTGGAAAACACTCTCACTCGTTGTAACCTCCTGCAGCCTTCACAGGAGGGACGAGCGAGATGTTTGCCTTCTCAGAGGCTGCTGCATTTTCACAAACGTGGAGAAAATCAACCTTTCCTTGCAAACCAGCCTGGAGCAAAAAGGGCTAAGCTATTTTGGGAGATGAGAGATAAGCAAGCCAGAAAGCCTTATCAGAGATTTGTCTTAACTTGCAAAGGTATTTTCTTTGATGAAAGAATTCAAACAGTTGTTTGAAATATTCTGTCAACTCAGATTTGTTTTCAGAGAGATCTCACTCATACACCATCCTGGACTAACGAAGCCCTTCTGCATTAGGTTCTTTAATAAGAATCTTCACTTTCTGAATTAAAAATTAATTCACGTGTAAAAAAAAAAAAAAAAAAAAAATCTCAATGTAACAAGCGATTCGGAAAACAAAGGCTGATGAATATTGGGATTCAGTGGGGATCAGTATTTGTTCCAAGTGCTTGTTATCGGGCAAGTCTGACTCCGGCCATTTCAGGAGGGATGGAGTGCTGGACGCGGGAGCCCTGTACTTCAGCCCGGTGCTAGCACTTACCAAAGGCTGACAACAAACAGGTAACATTTGCTGGAGATTTGATGAGGATTTGAGGAAAATGGGCAAAAAGACCAATTGTAGAAACTGATGCTACAGTGTAGCATGGGTACTTTCCCATTTTTGTTGAGAATTTGAAATGTTTACTTCCAACATGCTTTTGAACGGAAACTTCCACTTTTTTAGAAATTATGGTCAGAAACTAAGTACAACCAAATCATTTTTTCCATGTACAAACACATTACATTAAGACTTTTGTCTAACCCAGCCTTTGGAGGAGGGGAGGGGAGGAAGGGCTCTGCGAATAAAAAAAAGTTTTGGGTCAACTCAAAGTAAAATTAATTGTTGGCTGGACGTGGCTGCCAAGCTGAGCCCCCCGCTCCACTAGTTGCACGAAGGAGTGATATCCGCCGGCCTTGCCGACCGTTTTGCCGCTCGAGAGGCACGGCTGGTTTTAGGGGTGGGAGGCGAGGCAGTCGATGGGGCGCACCTGTCCCCACTGCCGGCGTGGCTGCCGTGGCCGGCGGTAGGTGCGAGGTCTCCTTCCAGCTGCGGGACCGGGCCCTGCTCGGGGGATGGGGCCAGCCCTCCTTCGCTTCCCGAGGAGCGACTGGGGGTTAACACAGGCTCTTTCAGAGGGTGGAACCGGTGGTCGAGGGGAGGGC
>NW_009201565.1:883-1623 GCF_000690835.1 Fulmarus glacialis | reverse complement strand
GACTCCCGAGGTTGCCGGGGAAGCGCGCCCAAGGCCACGAGTGCCCATTTGCATCCTAAGAGGACACGTTACAGGAGGTGCCCGTCTGGGTCCTGTCCTGGGAGGCTGCAAGAGGGGGAAATGGCTGAAGGGAGGAGAGTTAAACCCCTTCCCAGTGGGGCTGCCCTCCAGGTGGGATTTTGGGCTGTTCCTCCAACTGGGATTGGACCCCAGGGAGCAAACCCCATCCCATGCCAAGAGCCCCCATGGCAGCCGGCCCCAGAGGGGTCTTGCTGTTGGAAAGGTGCCCCTACCATGCCTCCAGCAGCCCCGCAACAAGGCGGGCAGAGATTTGCTTCTCCCCCAGCCCTGGTCTTCACACCTTCACCTGCAGGGCAGGAGCGCCAGCTGCCAGCCCCCCTCCGGGAGCTCTGCACCGGCCCTGGCCCCCAGCGCTGGTCAGGTACCCCCAGCTCCAGAACTCACATGAATTATTTGCAACCTGTCACCTGAGCAAGTCTGCTTGGGTTTCAGGCCGGGTTCCATCCCTGGACCAGCTGCCACCAGCCGGGGGACTCAAACAGACGATTTGCGACGCCCCGTCCCACCCGTGCAGGATGCCCCGGCCCCGCAGCACACGGGCGCTGGGCGGGGAAACGGCCACGCTGGCATTTGCCTGACCTTTGGGGACAAACACGCCTGAACTCCCACGTCCCCCGGGAGCTCAGGACGGGAGGGGGCTGCCGGAGCTGCGCCCCCGG
>NW_009201565.1:0-730 GCF_000690835.1 Fulmarus glacialis | reverse complement strand
GAGCTGCGCACCCGGCTGCGTCCAGGACGGTCGCTCCAGCATCTCCCTTCTTCCCAGCTGGATGCCCGGAGAAAGCCGAGGCCAGCAGAGCTCCGGACCACGGGTGACCCTGCTGTCACGGCTCATCTGCCCCGGGTAATTCGCTGCCTGCCCAGCAGCGCTCTCGCTGACATCCTGCCCTGAGTCTATCGCGGATTTGCTGTGCTTTATGAAAAACGAAAAGAATGTTTTAAATGAAATTAATTCTTACGAACCCACGATTTCATAAAAGCTGCCTGGGCACGGTTTGGCACGGGCCTGCTCTTGTTCGCTCTATTGGCCTTCCCCTGGGGGGAGGAAAATACCAGGCTCGGTATAAAATAATGACAAACTCATTGTATAGTTCTGCTTATAGCTGCTTGGAGGAGCTCTGGGGTCTCATCCTAGCTCATAGTTTATGTTCAGCAATGACATCACACATGGTCTTTAAGAAACAGCTATGGGAGAACACACAATGGAAAAAAGCATCAGCGGACGTGCCGTGCAGCATCAAACGTGCCCCGGCCGGAGGCGCGGTGCCGGACACCTGAGCATCTCACACCGGGGCCGTGCCATGTGAGCCAGCGCTTCCTAGCCGGCACAGCGCGGTGTTTGGCACGGACAAGGTCCGTTTGCGGCGCAGACATTCCTGTGCCGGTGGAGGGAAGGAGCGAGCGGATGTTCGGGAAGCGGGCACGGAGCTGCTGGTGCT
>NW_009201564.1:664-38692 GCF_000690835.1 Fulmarus glacialis | reverse complement strand
CGGCTGCGTGGGGTTAAACCACAACAATGTGAAATACAAAGATATACTTCTTTCATATTATTTTTTTACAGCACATGCATTTGTAAAGAGAAAATATTTCCCTGTCACACAAAAAGTTTTGCTATTACTGGGCCCCGCTGAATAAACTCCTGCACTTACCACCTCCCAGCACCAATTTTTCCTAGAAATAATATTTTTGCAAGAAGCCTGAAAATCGGAAAATATACTGGGTTCATCAAGTCCACAACTGCTCACAGGAATGATTTCTTTCTGCTCTCCTGTGGGAACCCTATTCTTATTAAATTGACTGCATCTTGATGTTGACAGAAGTGTTCTGTATAAAAATAAGCAGAAAAAGGATTTCCTTATAGGGCATTTCACATGTACTGGATATCCAAAAATATACTAAAAAGATATGAAAAAGAAGAGGTGATAAGCATATTGGAGCAGGTTGTTCAAGAAACAAAACAGAACAAAAAAACCAACAACCGTCGCAATGAAAAGAAACATCCCACAAAATGATGGGATGTCAAATGTCATCCCAATGTCAAAGACATTGACATCTCAAATTTCCCCAGGAACTGTGCTTTGACTAAGCACTATTCACATTTAATATATTCCCTCAAACCCAGCAGTTCTTATTTATATTTTTAATAAGAAAAATTCTTCAAGGCTTCATCACAGCTTTTATGTAAGTGAATGATTGCAGGCTATCTACAGGGCCATCTGAAACACAGTGAAGGAAAACCCCACTCCACTGAAGCAACAGGATGTCTTGCTAATGATAGTAATAGCGCCAGAGCTTAATCCGGAGTTTTTATCAAAAATTCTAAAACTAAGGCACTAGCACACAGATAACAACATGCAATCTGAATACCGCAAAAGGGGGACCTCATGCATACGGAATCCATGTCTTGCACCACTTGCCCTGTAAGGAGAAGCTAAGGTAGGGGGTCTGGTTCAGCCTGGGACAGACATGGCTCCAGGGAGACCTAGTTGCAGCCGCCCAGCACCTATGGGGAGGCCAGTAAGAAGATGGAACTGGGTTCTTCAGCGGCATGATAGGAGGATGAGAAACAATGGGCAGAAGCTGAAACAAGAGATGTTGTTTCAAGAAAGGAAACACTTTCTCGCTCAGAGGACTGTCAGAAAGTGGATGAGGTCACCAGAGAGGCTGTGCAGTCTCTGTCCTTGAAGATAAAAGCCCTGAGCAACCTGGTCTGACCCAGCTGAGAGCTGGAAGTTGGACTACAGACCTTCTTCCAGCCTGAATTTTCCTATCATCATATGGCCCATATTCTCCTGACAAAGAGAAATGAAAATCACACTTTGCAAATAACTAATAGGAGCAAAAACCAGTGAAACTCATTCAGTAGACCAGACAGCTGCATAGTAACTGGAAAAACACACATAGACATCCAGCTTTACAGAGGCTTGTTCATCCCATACTGGCATACATGTGCACAACAGAAACCAGTTATGAGATTATTCACTCATCCATACAGAAAAGAAGAGTAGTCACAACTATACTTATTGAAAATGTTTTTGTTGAAAGTGCTATTTTATTGATTCTTGGAAGTTTGAAATTTCTCAGGTCCATCTAATTTTCACCTAATGTAAGTTTCCAAAATAATCCTAATCAATACTCCCCACTGCCAGGAACACCAGTGCTCGATCTCCAGCCCTGGAACAGATAAACCTGACAGGTACATTTCAGAGCCCTTGACGTTCCACTGCTAGCAGTTAAGGAAGTAAAAAGAACATCAGTCTCAAGGAGCACCTGTAAGGCGCACGCATTTTAATTTGCCACAAATTGCCAGAAAAAAAAAAAATCTTTGTCTTGGTCCAATTCATACGCAGCAGAGAAATACAATAAGAATACAATTTCAAGAACCAAAAAAGCCCTTTCCTTCAGCTCATTCACATCTTACACCAGATAATGAGCTTCAGGAGAAGCTCTGCAAGCTAAGTATGCATGTGTATGTGCATTTTATAAGGCACTCTAAGGAACTATTTGCAACTAAGTGAGTGAAATAATAAAGCCTACAACACCATAACATAACAATTCATTGAAATGCTTCCTATTTTGTTGAACAGTTAAATTAAACATTATACTGCTCTGGCTGTATTTATTCTAGCCTTTGGTCTTACCTGATGCAACTGCTCTGCAGAATGGGAAGGCAGAGTAACATGGAATTTACTGCATGTTTCTTTACAGAAAGAAAACCCCTAACAGACCTTCCAGACTCTAAATCCATTTTATTCTGCTGGAGCAGTATGAAAGTAGGTTCCCTTAAACCAAGGATCTGATCCAAAGATGAAGCCAAATCAATGCTGGCATAGTTTGCGTTTGCTAATTTGTCAAACACCTTTATAATACTTCTGCTGTGCAAGTATATGCTGATTGCTATCAATAGCAATGACTAGGCAGCTAATTACAGGTTCAGAAGACATTAGCAATCAGTGTAATAACACCCGTACGTGTTCCAATGGGCACAACATACTGTTTGTATCCATAAGCACAGAGACAGTAACCTCATGAACTAAGAGAGAATACGGTAGGTAGAATATCCACATGCTGCAGGATTTCCATGTACCTGTGGGACCAGAAAAGAATGGAGTTCATGAACGTTCATTGTGGAGGCAAAATTTCTTCACAAATTTCCTGTGGGTCCTCTAGTGTGAGCTGAATTACAAACTCAAACTCTTCCACTTCCACCTAAATTGCTGCCTTTCACACGAAAAGTGTTGCAGAAACTCATTGGATATGTTTAATTTAGCGGACCTGGTGGTCCTCAAATACACCAGACGTAAGCACATATCCCAACTCATAAGGGATGACAACTTGGCTACATTAACTCCCTACTACCCCAAGCTTGGCTTCATTAGGAAGGGGCAATGATCAGAGAACACATAGGGCACCACCCAGTTGACTTCTCTTCTGGGTTATCAAGACCCCAGGAGTTTGGGACACATATGTTCAACTTAGGTACAAACATTACTGCAGACTGCAAGGTTCATGTCCTCTTTACAAGCTTTACTTCATGCTCAGTAGAGTCAACAGAAAGTCTTTATTACTGTGTAACAGCGTAACTTCATTGCACTCACTTAACGTGAAAAAGTTACTGAATCACAAAAAATGCAATGCTTTGTGAGAAGCATATATCTGCTAAGAAATAGCCAGAAATGTTCAGTAAAGTCAAAATAAAAATGCAGAGATCCACTGATATTAACTTCTATATATACTTTATAACAAACTTCAACCTTTACAGCATGTACTTTTAAATGAGAGCATTAAATAGTAGCCTGCAGTTAGCGGCATAACATCTTCCCTAAAATTTGTACATATTACAGAAACGTAGGGTAAAAACACCTGAGTAAAACTTTGTTAAACCAATTCTTGAGAAAGCAATATCTTGTTTTGTTGGTGGTGGTTCTTTTTCACTGTATCTAGGATATGTGTTTCTTCCTTTTGTTTTGTTTTTAGTTACCATCGTGTGAAAAAAAAAAATTAAAAAATGTATATCTAACCTATATATTGTGCTTGTTTTGTACAACTATTGTTTTATTCATTATATTTAGCATATATCTCTTCCTTTTCTGTGTCACTGTTTCATGGCATACCTGAGGCCACCTTCTAGAAAGCTTAAAAGTTCTTGGCCTGGTTGTGATTTCACACTGAGCCATTCCACTGACATTAGGGTTGCAGGAGAGGAAATTAGAGCACGAATAAAAACCACAGCATACTGAGCTTATGTAGACTGGAGTCCACATTCAGTTGTAAAGTCAGACTAAATGAAAGGAAAAACAGGCCACACAGATTTAAACTTTACCTTTTTTAATCAGTCTTTTTCCTTTTGATACTCCCTAGGATGCTTCTATTGTATTCCCGAAATAGCAAAACAAAATTATCATGAGAACCCACATAGACAAGAAGTATCTGAATTTCATAATCAGTAAACAAAATCCCTGAGGCCCTTCAGGACTCATAAGAGCACTTGTCAGTTTTTCCTAAAAATAACAGAATACTGAAAGGCAAATCATTAGGACTGTGCTGTAGATCAGAATATCACGATCATGATGATGAACTTGGTGAAAGGTAACTGCAGTTCACCAAAAATTACCACCCCCAAACATTTGCTTATTTTTAGTTTTAAATTAACTTTTAAAAACACACTAAGATCTGGGTTATTAAGCAAAGTATGTAATAGCTAAGATCCATTATACTAAAGCTGCCTCCCCAACCTGAAGTATGGACCCTGTAAGAAGTCGTAGCAGCAGCTGTGCCTTCCAAAGAGTCACGTCCCTTCTGTTCCACAGCAGTAGCCACTACCCTGACTCCACAGGGGAAGCAGCAGCTCCAACTTGGGCTTTCAGGGCTCTGGCACAGGCAAAGTAGGCAGCACAGTGGTGACCTCCTTCCTCTCCAGCAACGTGCTGCCTTGACTTTACATATGCCAAGTGCACTCCTGTTAAATGTGTGACTTTCTCAAGATGTGTCAAAGAAGCACCGTGTACACTGCTGGTGCAGAAGGATGCAATGGCAACAGGAGGGATAGTACAAGAGCTGAATTTTGTTTCCTGTTTAGAAATATAGCTGCATGGCCATATGCTGTAGCTGAGATGCAACTGTGGTGCTGGCTCATGAACACAAGTGAACCTGATTTACAACACCGATAGGTATTTCCTACCAGGCTGCAGCAACTGATAAAACTCATACTAAACACGACCTTGCAACGCAGGAACAACATTTGCCTCTTACTGTCCTTATGACAAGAATGGGACAAATAGCTGGCATTTCTCTGTTAACATTTATTCAAAAAAAAGAAAACGGAATTTGTTCAGCTCCTTTGCAGTTCGTGGTAAGAATGTGTACCTGGCCTATCCATTATCCCTATTGAAGATAACAACTGGTTTGTTTCAGAAATAAAGCGAGGTCTGTGCTGCCCTAAGAAGTCAGCTGCTCATTCTGCTTTGTGCATATCCACTCGAGAGGAAGAAGAGGCCTCAGGCCATTTTGAATTAATAAATAAATATCTAAATACCTACATTGTGTCAGAAAAATAAAATATTTGCTTACGGTAATTCATATTATGCAGTATTATCAGCAGTTCATGTAATGAGTTTTCCTAATTTCAGTGTAAAGTTTTGATTTCTTCTATTATTTTTGCCAAGACAAACAAGCCATTATTGTAATATTTAGGTATCACTGACCAGCATGAAACAATACCCCAGAAAAAAATCCTATTAACAAAGAAATGTATTACTGGGTGAATTTCTCCCACCTCTACACTTTTGGGAGAACTCAGCCCTTTGCTACTTGCTTTTAAATTACTGGTGTGGTTTCTAGCTGGTGAAACAGGCTCTTCACTTGTGAAGGGAAGCCATACTCCAGATGAAGCACACAGCTCAACTAATTAATTTTGAGTGACCTCTGGTAAATCCTCCTAGAAACAATGAAATTGTAGCAGCACCCTGCGCAGGGGGGCCAGGGAGCCCAGCACGGAGAGAGCAGCCAACAGAGGATGGCGCGAGCGGCTGGGCTTGGCGGCAGAGCTGGCAAAGGGGCCGGGCATCGGGGGGAGGCAGGAGCTGGCCCCGAGAGGGATCAAACACCGTCAGTCTCCTCAAGGGAGGTCTGGCTGTGAAATAACTGCAAGACCTGAATTTCTTCGTACCAGTTCAGTGCTGTGTTTCACACCATGCTCATACAAACTTTTCCTGTACCAATTTGGTTACGATTTTCTCATGATGACAATGTTTGCGTTCAAAGACTGTACCTCTTAATTTTGAATTATTCCTCTAGTCTAGGAAAGCAATATTTTTTATCTGTGACACAGCAGAAAAATTAAACACTGTTTGGTCAACAAACAGGCCCAAACATGTCTGCCACGGCATACAGAGCTCAAATACTTCATTCAGCTGCTTAATGGGACGTAACGTTCACAGCATTACAACAAACTGTTTAATGTGTTTTCAGCTCACTCTGCTTTTATATCCTTGGCATAGATGTTTGACTACTGATATTATTTGATTCCAGGAAGCTAGAAAAACAGAGACGGAAATGACGACGTGCTACAACTTAGTATCTTGATCTGTGCCTCAAAAACTGCTAGCTGCATACCACAGTATTTTCTAATTGTTTTGGCAAAGGAGTTATACTTCCTGAAAGACACTGAAGACTTAAAGTCCTTGATCCAAGTCCAAGGAGCATTTATTAACTTCAGCGGGCACAAGCTTGTGTCCTAATCTGGAGAGAACTTAATAGTGAAATGCTGTGAAAAATTCAGTTTCACGTTGCTACTCTAGACTAGTGCAAACCTACTGGTAAACTTTTTACACTGACGAGAAGAGTACTGAAGAGTGATTGTGAAGGCAAACATCTGCAGATATCCTGCAGACCACCTTTCATTAGGGCTAAGAGAAAGGAGTAGGCCCTTCAGGCTCGTAGCAGATGAAGGACAACTCTGTGACCTTCACAGTGTAAAATAAAACTACTGCACCAGTACTTTTGTAGGTAACTGCTATTAAAGTATTAACACAATTAGTACAAAAATAATTAATGTAATTATTCAAGAGTAAAAGCATAACCTGAGTGACCCATTGCAGAAAATATATCTTATTCCCAAAGTCCATGGTTATCAGATCAACCCCATTTACTCATTGTGAGGTTAGATGAATATAACCCCAAGCAGCCCTGAGCCAAAACCGTGATGGAACTGCTCTATTCGAGAATCAGCTCCAATGACAGCTTCCACAGAAAGGCTCACGTTTGAGTTGCAAACTGAATGAGAGAAGTTTCTTAGATTCTCCCCTGCAGGGTCCACACCAGACCCAGTTACATTCTCAGGAATAACTGAGATATCAGGATATGATATAAGGACAAGCTCCCCAAAATGGTGATTTTTTTTTTTTTTTAATGATATTGAGATCTTTATCTTCTGGAGCCATACACCTGAAGCATCTAATTTTTAAGCCTTCCTCTTCAGCCATGAAGGCCAGAATGTGTTTTAGTGTTTTATTTCATTATTTTACTAATTACTGAATCAAAGAAGCATCAAGTATTATGAGAGCTGGCCACTCTGTAATCAAAGGCTGAAAACGGTCTTTTAAGTACATGTTGATGGTAGAGAACTTCAGACATTCTAGAGCCAAAAAAATACAACACAAATATGAAGACCCTAAACTGAACATCCCACAAAGTGCGTCTAGTCCTTGCTCCAACTATAATTCTTTCAGTATAATTTGTCGTTCAGTGCTTTGAAACTGAAAAAACCACATTAAAATAAAACCATTATAGCTCACAACCAAAACCACTGAACTCTAACACAATGTAATTTCTAACACCTGCACAGTTCAGGGATCTTCACTGGTTAAATAAAAGTTTACAGCACTCACCGCATCTGCCTAAAATACACACAGCCAATGTCGTCCTGTTGGGAATTTCCCGTACATTTCAACCTGAACGGTCACCAAATAAAGGCAAATTGTGAAAAACATCTGAAACTGCAAGGCAAAAAAAGAGTACACCTCAGTCCACTCAAATCACAGTTTTGCTTCTCAATGCCTATATATACCATCTTGTTGAATACTTCACATATCCATCCTTCCCCTGCTCCTGAAAATTTAAATTGCGCAAACAAATTAGGGTGCATAAATTACAGTATGGAAGATCTTTAAAATGGTAATATGAGCTCAGAGCAGAGCACTGATTCCTCCAAGTAGTATTTACATTACTTTAACTGAAATCGGTGAAAATAGATGTTGTGCTACTGTGCCCCTTATCCTCAAGTTATTTTTATACAACTGAACTGCTTGGGAGGTTCTGAAGGCATAAAGCAAATTATTCATAAAAAATCTTCTTTATGCAACTGCTCTCAAGACTTTTCTCATTGTCACCCATATATCTTCCCAGACAAGGTACACGAGAGAGTAAGAATAAGCCTTCTGCGCAATATAATGTTCTTCAAGACCTGACTCCTCTCAAACTCTATCATTCGTCTTTGTATTCCTGCTATGGCCTTACAGATTCCATTATTCATGCAATGGGAAATGTTTGAGGTCCATAATCTAGTTTCATGTCAGTCTAATTCTGGTTTTAAACAAGTGATTTCCCTTTGATTTAGGAAATGTAAGCAATCAAGACACAGAGAAATAACCAAATTCAGGATTTTTGGACTATATCCACATCTCAGAAAAAGAGGCATCTACCAAAGATACCTACCATAGATTTAGGTTTTCTAAACCGAGAGAATTAAGTATAAATGCAAGTGTGCTTTCTATACTTCACATATTAAAAAAAATAAAATAAAATACAGGAACGTCTATGGATTTACACCCTTGTATGAAGTGTGCCAATTTTTACTTGGACATGTTTAACAAAGATGATGAGGCCATGGGACTCACGCTTGAGGGAATATAAACCCTTTCAGAATCATTAAGTTAGGTTTTCTATACCAGCAGATCTGCAAGGAAGTGCTCTGCATGGAATGCAAAATCAGAAGTCGTCAATCAGATAACACCACATTATTCTTCCCTCTCCCCAGATGCGGCACCATAGGGATAGGGATATGGATAGGGGCAGGGTAGGGACAGGGAGAGCAGCGTGGCTGAGGAGTTCAGGGAGGAAGTATTTAATTCAGTAACTTCTCCTGAGTGCTTCGCCGAGACCTTCCCTGAGTGCGGGCCCGTCCAGGCATCATTACTGACTGATTTAAGCTGCAAGATAATCCTGTAGGCAAAAGCCCCAGTCATTTCTAGGACACCAACTTACTGTATTATGCTCTTTAGTGGCCTTAATAGAGTATGTTTAGCTTAGTAGAGTGCCTATGGAAAACTCCCGTTTCTAATTCTAATCAGGCATATTTATGGGTTTTTTTGGATGCATATTAGTATTATGCCCTAGCAATACAAACATTTGGTAGGTGCCATATGGACACAGACAAAATACAGAGTGCCTGCTCACAGGGTCTGCCTCGACCTTTAACATATGAGTAGTCCCTCTGATATCATTAGCTGCATGTGCATAATGATACAGGCCAGCTCCTCAGTGCTCTACTCAAGTGAAATGGAGCAATGCTGACCTACCCTGACTGAGGTTATTTCCACCCTTACATAAGTCTTTGTGTTAGGTAAAATATAACGCAATCAAACATTGGAAAAACAGGCAGAAAATGAGGAGGGTAGGAAGCAAACACAGAAATGGATTTACACTTGTTTACCAGCAGTTGCACAAATAACAGTTTATTTTTTTGAAAATTTGTGTTTTAAATAACACTAAAGCCTAGATAATAAATATATAACACAGCATTTAAAAAAAACTACAACAACTATTTTTGTCTATATCATTACAAATACTGCCTTCAAAGTAAATTTTAACATGAGAGTTTGCTAACCCTTGAAAACATTCAGAGTTCTTCCTAGATGGAACAGAGTGAGGGAAAAGTTACTATGTTTAGTTTTATGTAATTTTTAAAAATCTAATTCAAAACTTCTGGATATCTATTATCTCCCTGGGCAGAAAACAGTAGAACTTCACAACTTAAAAATGTGTTAAAAAAAAAAATTAATTCTGAACAGCTGAACTGGGAAATATGCACAACTGAATGTGAAAAATCATCTATCTTGTGCTAAGTCTCAGCCAAGTTGGATGACATCCCCAGATTTTGGGTGTGTACTTTTACAAAAACCAGCAAAAGAATAAACAAACAGATAGACAATTGCTGTGGCAATTAAAACTACTTAAGCTTTCACACAGAAATAGGGAATGCAAAACAGTGGGTTTTAGTAGTTTCCAGTGTAAAAGCAAGCAGAGTCCTAACGTGCTGTCACATCCTATCAAGGTCAAAACCGGTCAGGCCTTCCTGATGAATCAGTGTAATACTGCATGAAGACAATCTGAGAGGTGGAGGATATTAAAACTTCAGTATTTTAATGCTAGTGTGGAGTGCATGATGGGACATTTTGCAGGTACCTTCATTTTTTATTAGCAGAGCAGCATAGGAATCTCAGTGATGTCAAACGGGGCTGAAGGTGCTCTTAATTTCTCAAAATGAGGCCACTTGTATTTAGGTACAGAAATATGGATATAGCTCTAGGGATCCAAGTTAAAAATGTAGCCTTTAAAAAATAAACAGTGAGGTATATTACAAGTCAAAAGTATTGCAGCTAGCCTAAGTAACCTTGAAATTACCCCCCATTTAAAAAATCTGATTAACAGAGCTGCATATGTCCCTACAAAATAAACTGTTTGATTACAGTTCTTCTTCATGCCCCACAGCAAATAACATTTTAGACAAGAATAATAAAATATGACAGGGTCTCTGCCAGTGCTCCTGGGTAACATCCTTCAGCTCACATGCACGTGTTCATGCATGTATACATGAATGCACAACATAAATATATATTTGCACATGCACATGTTAATGTGGGAAAGATATAACTATTTTAGTGACCATTTCAGTGTTAACAATACTTCATAGACAGAATTCTAGTACTGGGGGAAAAAAAACCCCAACAAACAAAAGCCACCCTAAATATCCATTTGAAAACGTAGTTTTCTGCACAAAGAATAAGTAGGGAAACAGATAAATGCGTAACAGTTCTTCCTGAGCTTTTGTCAGGCTCTGCCTCAGCAGTCAGGATCTACCAAGAAATGAGAACTGAAAGCCAGGATAAGCCTTATAAGCCACTGCCTGGGCTGTGAGCCTGAATAGAGGGTTTGCCCAAACATCAGCTGAGTCATCCCACCAGCTGTTCCTAGATGTTCAATTTGCCACTTGGCTGAAACGCTACTCTTTTTCCTTGTTGCTTGCTCCTGCCAACCTAGGTCTGGTCCCTGAGCCCACTTACCCCACCTGAAGTTTCTCCAGCTTGACCTGCATTTTCTTTAGGGCCCTGCCCTGTTGTACATACTCCCTTTCTGATTCCCAGTGTGGCTTCTGAATCTCAGAAATTGGCCAGCATCTCCTTAGTGGCAGGGTACCTCCACATGTCCTTAATTCCTGACCACAATTCTGGGGTCCCACTTTTGAATCATTCCCATTGGAACCAACTGCATACATCTTAATTGTATTTCTCAGCTATCTACTCTGTCAATGCTTTTTCAGTAGCAATTTCTCTACCAATCTTGTTAGGCCTCCCTGAGACAGAGTTTCAATTATGATTATCATTATTATGATACAATTATATGTGTATATGGCTTGCTTGGTGGGGTTTGTGTCACTGAACTACACGTTATAAACATCTTTCATCTGTTACTTAATGTAGACATAGATGAACTAAGATTTTCAGCTGAAACATCCTCTTTTGTCCTGATACAAATAATTCTTTGTGTTCCCTTCTTGACTAATACAAATACTTCTTTGGTTTCTGGATGCTGAGGTAGAAAAATGTGCCTCCAACAGTGCTGAAGAAGCATATGGGAAAAATACAAACTTAAATATTGCTTTGTATGAAAGAATCTTTCCCTTCAAAATCTACTGACAAGAATTTAAAATTTGTAAATTATAATTTACAAATGAAAACTTGATTTGATAATTTTAAATAAAGATTTGGATTAATTAATAACAGTTTGCTTCTTAGAGGAAATAGCCCAGTTTTCAAATTCCCCTGAACAAACCACACACTCTGTTGAGAGTATTATAAAGAAAATCTGGAGAAACGTAAATGACTCAGTAATGAGCCCAAAAAACCAGAATATTAGAAAAGTGTTACCAAGGACCAGTGCTGTACAAGTAGCAATGCATAGACTTGGGACCATAAATTACTGACATTAGCTTCTCCAGATGTTTTGTATTAAACAGTTTGTTGATATTTACAAATTTTTAAAATGTAAATATGCAGAAACACTACCATTCATAGCTAATTCACAGAAAAGAACACTGCTCATCAGACTAAGGGTCTAACCTTTTATTATGGTGTTACTACTTAAAATAAACCCTCTTTGGATATTATAATAGATTCTGAGCTTAAATAACTATTAAGTAATTGGCTGTGACTTGGTCTGGGTGGTAGGGCTCTCCCGTAGGAAGCCTCACCTCCAGCTCTTTGCAACAGCTGCCAAACCACCCACCCATCCCGTCCTCCAGAAACCTTTTAGAGACCTCAGAGGTGCCCTAAAGAAGCAGCTCCTAAATTCTCACATGGGCCAGGACTAGTAGTTGTGAAAGATTTGTAGGACAGCCTCAAAAGTTTTCCCTAGGAGAGGCCCCTATAAGAAGGAGATCCATACACATGGGCATGTGGCCAAGAGTGTCAGTGAAAGTGTTGTCAGATCCCAGGCGTTATTTTCTAGTAACGTGCACGTTTTAAAAAAAAAACAAAAAAAACGCAAACCAAAACCAGTGATACTTATATTTTCACATTTTTCTGGATAAAGAGTGTGCTGGATTTTGCTGGATAAACAGTATACCTTGGTTTTCTTGCCAGCTGGACGATAAACACAAGCACCCTGCAGATAAAGGTAATGGAAGCATCCTGAAGACTAAGCCAGTCTTCCTATTTCAGGGCAGATCAATAGCACGCCATGGCAGGCTGATTTGGCAGGGCCATGCAGGTCAAGTAGTTACCCTTATAAATAACTGCTGATTGAGCAGACACTGCTTCAAGCAGCCTGAGGAGCTATGGCAATGAAACTACTGCAATAAAATAAGCTACACTGAAGCACAAAAGAGGTACAGAGGTGAAAAAGGTAACTTTCATTCAGAATTGTGGAGAAAGTGTACATTCTGCACTTTCAGCATTTCCAAAGCTTTCAAGATAGAAAAAGCAAAGTTCTTTGAAGCAAGTTCTACAGTGTTCTAATTGCAGTAAAATGAAGACAGTGTATTAGTCCCTCGTGGCTACAATTAAGCTTCTCAGAAGAGACATTTAACTCCAGTCAATTCGCTATAGTATAGAAATTATTTTTGTGGAGAAAGTGTACATTCTGCACTTTCAGCATTTCCAAAGCTTTCAAGATAGAAAAAGCAAAGTTCTTTGAAGCAAGTTCTACAGTGTTCTAATTGCAGTAAAATGAAGACAGTGTATTAGTCCCTCGTGGCTACAATTAAGCTTCTCAGAAGAGACATTTAACTCCAGTCAATTCGCTATAGTATAGAAATTATTTTTTGTTCTTCTCTCTTTCCTTCATACCATCTTAAAATACCAAAGACATTCTTTCTTCCCCTGGAGCCAACACATATACCCACGCTTGGTCTATCTATTCACCTACCCAACCCCACCTTCCTTTTTGCATTTTGTTTTTACAGTCCATTGTGCTCTCTAATGGATGTGGCATGCAGCTACTCAAATAATTTTCTTCAGCAACCTCCTCAACAATGTGATTTCCCCAACTGATACCTTCTTTGGTATTCTTCTGCCATTTCAAATAAAAATATTTTTTCTAAAAAACCAAGGCTCTCCATAAATCTTTTAAATTGTCATTTGTTCCTGCACTGCCAATTACTGCAATCTCATCTTCCATATAGTTTATTTCTCTTGCTTTGCTTTGCTTTCAGACTGCTCTCCCTATCTGAAATGGCTGGTCCATCACACAGTATCAAGCAGTTGAGGCTCTCAGCTTTGAAATCCCTCTTTGGAAGTTACCTTTCCCTAAGGCTCACAAATACGAAGAATCTATGCCATTCATTGGTTTAATAAAAATCTTGAAAGATAGTATCTTTTCCTGTATCTCTAAAGTCATCTGGTGTGTTTACATACAGTTTGCAAATTCAGACTCAATTCTTTGAGCCTTTTTTCATCTGCAGCTCCTAACTACAGAGTTGATAGCATAAAGATCCATAGAATTTGATAAAGATGTTTCCAGATCATCTCTAATGAAAAATCACAAAACCATGAGACTGTATATGCAGACTTCGCAATTCAGTTAATACTAGTTCTGACTATCATTTGAAGGTAAATACTGCCCACAAAAATTCTACCATGCTCACTGGACCCAGTGCCTAACTGGTGCTGGAGCAGGTTGCCACTACACAATTCCTCTGATTCCTGCATTTCAAAATTTGTCCAAACCTCAAAAGAACTTGTGACACCTCACCAGCTCCTCCGATTTTTGCCAATTGCCGCTGATTTGAAGAACCTAACATTACCATCAAAGGTGGCAGCATTTTTGTAATACTTTAATAATGTTTTCTGCTCTTTTCAGGTTTCATTAAAGCAGCTATGAAACCTAAATTGTATCAGGCTATTATAAAAAAAAAAATAAAAATTTAAGTTGTATAAAACACTATAAAATATTTTTAAAATACTATAAAAACTCAGTAGCCCTCTTAAATTGTCTTAAGGCTTAATTTTTGCCAATGCATGTAGAAAATAGGGTTCTGCAACAGAACAGAATTTGGTATTTTTAAACATAGGGGGAGAGAGGCACAGTCACATTCGCCTTAGGTCACAGAAGACAATAATTTACGATCTCTTGAAGAAAGACCACCCACTCACACAACAGGCTCCCAACAATAGGATAGTTTTGTTTTAAAAGAAGCCAATATCCAGAATTGGTGGTGCTTAGGACAAAGGCAGCTGATTTATTCTAGGTCTGCAAGTTTTCACCAATACTATATTTGCTCACAGCTTTCCTGGCTCCGTCCAGTGTTCATTGTCTTTTGGTTTCATAAGCACTAAAAATAACCAGCATCTGAAGAAGAACCTCCTTTCAAGAAAACAAACAAATATCCAAAACATAAAGTCAACACAAGCATTATTTCCTTCTGATGTTTTTGTCATGATTTCAAGTTCTTCATGAAAACAACGTATGGGTGGAGTACCGCATGGGCTGGAAAGGACAGCTATGACCTCAGTTTCAACTCTCAATAAAGCAGGAGAGGGGTCAGTGCCTTTGCCACAGTGAAGTGTTTACGACCTGTGAGGCTCTTTATGGGATGTCACTTCCCAGTATTTTTTTTTTTTTTTAAATGAAATGTCACTACACATTTCTATATGACAGAGATGCAGGAAGAATACAGAAATGTGTTTATCATTTCATAGGTCATAATTATTACATAATAATTATAGAAAAGCATGGAAATCTGCAGCTACATGTACTTAGCTTCTGCCTGCGTCTCTTGTATTTGATCTACTCGTAAGCAGGTCTTTACTGTCTTTACTCCACAAACGTAAAAGGTGGTTTGCCTTCCAACCAGGGATGTTGTAAAGATGGATGCCTTAAAAACTTGGAGAAACTTAAATAACATGGCAGTGAGGATTATAGAATTGCAATAAAATGCTATAAATTTGCTATAAATATGTTGCTGTTTCTTTTCAGCAGAGCTCTACTTCATAAAAAGGAATAAAAGGATGTTTCAATTGGTTTTAGTACTTAATTTAAACATAATATCACAGCACTTCTACATTTGCTGTGTTCAGGCTTTGCCAAATAGATAATGAACTATGTACTCCATTAAGTACTCTTATTTTATGTTTGGGATGTATTGAACATTTTTCATTTAGATAATAATTTGATCAACTGGACTTGAAACATCTGTGTCCGTTGCTTTATTATGTGTGTATATGTATGTACACATACATAGATTTACATATGAATTTGTTAGATCAAATCTCCAACTTTACAGTGCTTAAGATTTTAATTCCAGACTCAAGATCTAAAAGTGGCCACCTGGAATCCAAGACTTGCTGAAAGAAATGTTCAGGAGCACAGTATTCATATTAACAAAAATCAGTACAAAAATCAAGATGCGTGTATCATACTGAATATCATATTCAAACTTCAAAATTCAAGCTGTCCCAAAACCTGATTAGCAGAGGGTAAACAAGTGAAGGGATCTCTTCCTGATTCCCATCCACACGAACTCCTGCCAACAAGCAGGAGGGCATTCAGCCCCTAGAACACTGAACTCCACAGCATGAAGTTATACTTTCAAATACTTTCCCCTCCAGTATGGTTTTATTATATCTGGCCTTCACTAAGTCCATGTTGAGAGGTGCTGCCTTTGAACAGAGCAACTTCTGCTATTTCTGTATATTTACTATGTTAGGTAATCTCGACTTGCAAAATGCTTATCAAAAGAGGTAAGAGGAACTTGTTCATTTGGACAACTTCCTCCTTTCTATGTCCTTATGTGTTCCCTTTTTCATTTTCCCAGCATAGTCTTGTGTACTTTTTGTCCAGATGACCTGAGGCGGCATGTGCCCAACGTGCAACTACCGTTGAGCATAAGAAAAAAAATCAGTGAAATGCACTGCGCACTGCTCTGTTGAGAGTTTGAGGTCTGCCCCTTCATAGGCATCCAGTCTTTCACATGTATGAACACACACACACACCCCTACTTCAGTTAATCAACCTGGTATTACCTGCCAAATGGAGAAGAGACTCCTTGTGCCCTTTTCCACTCCACTTCTCACTTTCATGTGCTCACAAAAGACACGCCATCACTCAGGACTGAATTCTGAAATTAGGTAGGTGATCAGGACAAGGTCATCACAGACTCTCCTGGCTTCACAATTATGAATTATTTCAGGTTAGGTCACAGTCTTATCTGGTGCATCTTGTGCTAGCTTCTCCAAAAAGTCTGTCTCAGCCTTCACCAAACTACCTAGTTTATTCCTCAAGGACAACACATCAGCTACAAGCCCTGCATGTTTTCTATACAGCAGTAAGAGGCTTATACTAGTATATCAACCACATTTTCAATATGTATTTGAGTCTCAGTTGCAGGAAAAAGTTTAGATGTATACATTCTCTTAATTTTGATGCTAAAATGGGAGGAAAAAGGGAAACTAGAGAAATTAGATTATTAGATTATACATTATATCACTAGCCAACAACTTAATCTGATTTCATCTTTATTGGTGAACAGCAAAGTACAGTCAGTCCTCACTGTGGTTACAGAGACCTAGTGAACTTAAAAATCTTAAGCTTGGGATTCATTTGCCATAGCGATATTTTCTCTTTATAACTACGTTTATCTCAGTCTCATTCTGAAGGTTTTTTTTTTTTTCGGTTTTGCTTTTTGTGTGTGTGGGAAAGGAGACAATTTCCCCTCCAAATAAAGCACAGCTTTAAAAGGGTAAATCTGCCAAAGCAGCTTATGTCCAGCATTGCTGGCAATCAGCCACAAATTCTGTCCAGTCACTGAGGAAGAAAGATTTCTGGAGAACAGATGATCAGAATCCTGTAGCACTGGCTTGAGACAGAATGAAAGAGGTCACGTAAATGCAGCACGTGCCTTTCAGTGACAAGCTACTGAGTTGTATCTTTAGATCTCAGCATCTCAGGTTAAATGTTTCTATGCCAGAATATGAATCTAGATGACAATGCCTAAAAATAAATCTGGACCAATAACCATTGCACATTCTTAATCATATGCAAATATCAGCTATTAACAAGCTTTCAATTCTTCCTGCTTCTGGTTCTGCAGCAAAAAGGTAAAAAATGTTGATGTTTAGATAATGCTAAAATAACTTGCTCTCATCCAAGTCATTTATTAGTAAAAGATGTAATGAAATTGCCAGTTTTGAAAGTGTAGAGGAATCCAAGCAATAGGTTTTAGTAAAAGAGGCCAGAGAAAACCAGAAGGTAACAATTGACTAGTCTGAAACTAGTCTAATTACATGGACTCAGGGCTTCAAATTATTTGGAAACCGAAGTAATGACCTAGAAAACAAGGCTCCTTTATCAGGAAGAGAGAACAAGTGGAGGTACTTCTTTATAACAGACTAATGAACAGCTCTTGCTGTATAATTCAGAACTCATTGCCAGAGCAAGTGCAAGAGAATGCTGCAGGATCAGGGAAGCACGACCATCCACCCATCACCCAGTAATTAGCAAACAGTCAAATCCCGATAGGGAGCAAGCAAGTAATGATGGTATAGACATTTTGATTGTACTCGGAACTAAACTTACTAATTCAGATGAAAGACCTCTCCTTTTTGAGTGTAAGGATTTTGAAACAAAACACCGAGACCATAGTCAGAAATCTAGGTTTGAATTCTCACTGAGGTAGGTCCTCAGAGGAATGCAGATATGTCTTTTGCTAGCAGATACTGTACAGTGCCTCCACAATAAACTACTAGAATAAAACCAAGCTTTAGGGCAAACAAGCTCTTAGATGTTGATTGAGACTGAGACAGCTCACAACCGATAACACAGTCAAAACTCTTGCCATGGTATTTTTTATGTTTAGAGATGTAAAGCGGCTTCTCTCTCCATTTTCATTTTTCAGGCCAATGTTATTGCTGTTCTCAACATCCAATCTCCTTTCATCACTAATTTTTTTTCCAACATTTCTACCTATCAGAAGGCTATATAGGTTCCTTTTGCTTTCATTTCACTTTTCTTTCACTTCTCTGTGTATTCCTATATGTTAGTTTGTTCTGTTTCCTTGAAAACATTATTCATAGCTTTTTACCTAACTTTTAATTACAAGTTTATCTTGCTGGTAGATACAAAGAAAGCATTAAAAGACTTTTTTTTTTTTTTTTTTGGTAAAATGGGCTTTTTCTCTTTAAGGCCATTTAATCTTCCACTCAGCTCTGATTTCTGTGCTTTACACTTTCTCCTTTGGCAATAAGAAGTAGCTAAGTGTCCATAATTTTGATCAATCGACTCCAATCTTTTCCTTCCCTACAAAGAAAGTTCAATGCACATTTTCATGTAAGTCTGTTTATGTTTGTCTTTTGCATTACCTGTGACATTACCATAGTTCAGCTTGATACTTTTAAACTTCATCATAAGCCTGTGAGAATAACCTGAGCTCCTTAACCACTGGCACTAACGTTATGTTAATTAACTATATCACTGAAATCTGTAAGATAAATGGCATAGATTCCAGATTTGGTCTCATTCAAAATACAAATCTACTGACAGTTTGCATTTCAGTCGGAGAACAACCATTGTATTGTCATGCCTGTTGTTTTAAATAGCTGCATGTTTGAGACTATGAGGTTTATGATTTTAACTACGCCAAGAATAAATTATTTTTTTAAAAAAGCACTGCAGCCTATACAATTTCCAAAATGTTTGGTTACTAACATATAATAATGTAGAAAACTTGAAGAAAATATACTGTTGAAACTTGGAGAGTGACTCTTCAAACATGCTGCTGAATGTGTAAGTTGCAATTTTTAAGCCAAATTTCAAGCTACTTCTTATTCCTGATGACACAGTTCCCACTATTTTGGGCCTTCATAGGAACAACCAGCTATTAATAATAAACAGAAATAGCTATTAGCAGCTACCGGTAGCTACATGTGCACCTGATTTGTAGATCCAAGTTGGTACTTAACTAACTCAGTAGAGTGTTAGGAACTGATTTATTCTTCCTGACTGCAGTAAAGGCCATGTTGCATCCTACACTTTCATAGTAGTGGGTGAGAATGAGACCTTCCTCTGTTTCAATTCCCATCTGGAAAGTGATATTAAGTATCCTTACCACCCTCACAGGTCAAAATGTGCTACTTCATTACATATTTGCATACCTCTTTCAAAATCTAACAAAAAAAAAAAAAATTTAGGAAAAAACCCTGACTACTTAAGAATTAGCACAATGGCATACCATTATCTAATCTTATTCATAAATGTATGAAATTTCCTATTAAAAACTGAAGACTTCTTACTGACAAATAGAAATACAAAGTGCAATTTTTTTGTGCAGACACGTTTCCCCAGGGAACACAGGATTTGAATGCACCCAAGATCTCAAATACAAACACACAGGGACAGTGAGCATGAACTATTAGTCTCTTAGAAACTAGATGTAAACACAACAATTATCTGTTCGTGATTCCTTTTATTTATTCAAATCACTTCTGGCAGTTGGTCACACCTCCAGCTTTCTTAGTAACCACACAAATGAAAAGGCAGGCGCAGGATTATGAAAGAAGAATTATGCAACGAGGCTGTGTACAAGCTCACCAAAGTGTCCAAACAAAAGGCGATTCTGGAAAGCAGGACCAAGAAAGCAGATTATACGACTAAAGTCTTCTCCCTTCCACGATACATTGCGATGGAGAAGCAGCAGATTTTCTGCTCCTGAGACAGTCAGCCAGCCAGAAAAAAACCAAAATGAACTTCTGTCTCTGTGGGAAGCAGAAAGCAGGAGTTTCACAGTAAGACCCAGAGCTTTGTATTCAAAAAAGGTTTAATTTGAATGAAAAAGCAGCAACCCAATCTTTCATTACGGCTATTGTTTTTTGGTAGGATGGATATGTATTTTAGAAATGTAAACAAGGTTGTCACATGGCTTCACTTTTATATAATGGACATAGCGCTAAAGAACAAAAATTAGTTCCAGGATAGCCCACTGACTTTAGCTCACAACTGCTGACAAATAAGTATGTTTAGAAATATTAACTATGTTGAGGGTACTAAATACATTTGCAAATAATAAATTTCTAATTTCTGAATGCTAATACCATTGAAGATTTTTAATCCACTTTATTTGTATGTTTATGGATCAGATTATAAAGTACTTAAGTCTTTGGAGTTGAAGAAAGGCATCTAAAGAGGTATAAAAAAAATGCACATCATGCCTTTTTATGGCAATATCTATCTCTAGGTGCCCAAGTGCCTTTTCAAATCTTATTCTTCCTGCAATGCACAACTTCAGTAATGCAAAGAAGCCAGAAATCCAGGTTAATTAGCCTTATGTCCTGTCTAATCAGTCTCAAATCAGGGTATGATTATCCATGTTTTATTACTCAACTCACATCTGCTAACAAAGCTTTATGCCCAGAAGACCTCTGCTAACACGGCAGCTTGATCATGTTTGCTTTTTCACTGATTTGTGATTGATCATTGGATGGTCTCACCTCTGTCTCTCCTGTCCACAAGCTTGACTTTTGGCTTCCTTAAGCATCGTCTCACCCCACCATGGCTTGAGTTTCTGTGACAACGCACTCCACTGGGGTTAAAATGCCAGCTGTGTTGCAAATCTCAGCGAAGGGTCCGTTCACGAACATTTCTCTCCTCATTTGGATGGGAGCACAAGCTTTGTGACTTCCATTAAAAGGTATTTCTTGTCCTTCCCACTGTAACAAGGCACATCAGCTTCACCCATGTGTGAATGGAATAGCAGCATCCAGGCTGCAAAACAGCACTCAAGTGCGTAGCCAGTCCGACTAATAACAGAGAATGATTGGGCTGGTAACAGTGACTGGCTTAGTAGCTCATAACTGTTGTAATTGGTGATGCTGATTCTCCATTCTCTCCTGAAAAACCACATGGTGTTTCTGAACTACCCAGTGGACCTAAACAGGCGGGTTTTTTTGTTGTTGATATTAACAGGAGTCAAGAGAGAAAATTCAGCTGTATTTGCAACTGTCTACTAAGCAAAGGTCAGTCTGCAGCCTCAGTTCTGACTCAGTACCGGGAATGGCTGCCCCACTGGAACCTGGAAAAGCCTAAGGACGTCTTGGCAAATGAGACAATAAAATAGAAACCCTGGCCAAAACAAACGGAATGAAGAGATGGGCCTTTACACAAGCTCAACTGTAATAATGATTTACTTTAATTTCCTTGGAAAAATGACAGCACAGTCCAAAAACTGAATTTACCACAAATAACCATAATTTCTTATCAACAGTCAAGTCTGAAGACTACAGTCTCCATTCCTAAATGAGCTTTTTTCTTTTTTTCTTTTTTCATCTATTAGGCACTATAAGCAAGTAAATATTTTGCTTTGCTTTGCTACACTGGCTTGGCCTCATATCTTCTTGAATACTGTGATCTTGTATGTAAGGTTTTTTTTTTTCCCTCCAAGACTGGAAAGCTAACAGTAATACTCTTCGCCTACTATTGCTGTTATAGTTCATTCCCTTCACCTTATGGAAAGAAGATTTTTCTTTGTTTTAATGAGCTTAAGATAAAGCCTTTACAGAACAGCTGCTGCATTCACATGGTCTGGAAGTGAGCGGCTTTCTCGCAATAATGCCTTGAGTAAAGACGTACAGAAAGTCCACACCGACATACCCTCCTTGGCACCCCATGGTGAAGGAGCTGTACCTCTCCAGGTACGCCAATGATAACCTCCAAGCAAGCTGGAGGAGGCATGACAGCCTGTGCAGTTATGACAAGCTACACCAGCTTGTCCTGTATGAGTAAGGTGCAGAAAGCATAGGAGCTGTATACCACATTTGTGCAGCCTTTCGGCATCTCTGTAAGGGGATGATGAATTTTCCCTGGGAATTAAACTGGCGTAGCTAAAAAGCAACTTGGTGATTTGGGTAAACTAAATTATAATTCTCATTCCGCAGCAACAGCTATGTAGATACACGATGTTATTAAATGTTCCAGATATATCTCGTATCAGGGTGAATTACAATGACAGTCTTTAGCTTGGAGATTTATAGGTTTTGCAGGTTTGTGTGACAAACCTAACAGTGTTATAAAGAGATTACATACATTCTCCATAGACACTTAAAACAATGTGCATCAGTGAGGGCATAATCCTCTTAAAAGCACTAAAGACTACGTAACAAATACCAAAATGTAATTACATAAAATCTAGTGAAATTACAGTAAAAGAAATTTCAGAAATTATGTCTCTTAATATGTTAATGTTTACGTTCCATGTAACGAAACTCCAAACAATATTTCACAACGCTGTATGTTAACAACGATGACTCCTCAGCAGGGAAAGCACAAGGGACAGAGAAACCGGGGAGAGAAGGGAGAGCGGGCGGAGGTGTGGGGTCTTGGCCTCCAGGCAAGCTGCGCGGGGCTGGGCTGGAGCCCAAGAGGAACCGTCCCCACTGTGTAGTAACTCGGCATTACTCCTTCTTCCACGCTTACCTGGAGGTTACTTATCCTGAAACATTGGGATGTCCTTCTACTAGTTCCCTGACAGTTCTGATACTGAATTAAAATAACCACTGAGAACCCAAAATAAACCAGGATCTGTTTCAGTGGACAAGATGGAGGCTTTTACAGTTAGCCCTAGTTCCTTCACACACCTTCAAACACTATATGTGGACCGGCCCCAAATTAAAGTCTACTAACAAATGAGAAAAATAAAACATACACCCCCCAAAACAAGCAACCAGAATTTGACTATAAACATTAGCTGTTTAATTAAGTAATCAGTTATAACTTCCTATAAAATGTAATGTATTTCAAACATCTCTTCTTAGTTAACTGTGGAGAAATAAATTCCAAAGAGCTAGGGGGTTTTTTGGTGGTTTTGAGGTTTTTTTTTATTTTCTTTTTTTTTTTTTTCCTTTCTTCTTTTTTAAATAGACTATTGGATTCTTAATAGGTTGTTGACACTTCCCTCATAAGGCTCCTTCTCATCTTAGATGAAAGACAGAACAAGTAGTCTGTTTCCTTGCACACAATAATAGACGATTCACTTGGATACATACAACTACCATCTAAAAAACCTCAGTGTGAGTCTAAAATTAGAATTCTGTGATATGACTCACAAGGAGAAGCTTTGTGACAGAAACTAGGATATTTTTAAGCAAATGAAGTCTAAAGTACAAAATAAAAACTGCATTCTAGAAATAGTCTATGGAATAAATTGCTAGTAATTGTTAGGTGTTATTTTTTATCTGTGTGCTTTATCTACCTCCAAGTATATTCTCAGAAGTATATTATCATCCTGGTAATTAAAGGTGGTGAAGCTTCCGATTTCCACAAAAGGGCAAAACAGGATTACAGGAAAACAGTAGAACTTTGTCACTGAAATGTTTTGCCTTCACACTACAGAAGTCTCTACACCAGTATACAAGCATGGCCAGCAATAGTTCCTCTACAAAACTATTTTAATGCTTATTAATTAGTGACTAAGGACAAGAGACATGTCCTTCTGCAATTTTCTGTTCCTCTAGTATTAAAAAACAACAGAGGTGGCATTCCAAAAGGGAGGGTTATTTATGATGATGACAATTTGCTGTGTTCAAATGTAATAGTACACCAAAATGTACACGATGTATGGTAGGAAGGTAATACAGCACAGCTGTGAGAAGATAAAGCTTAATTTTTCAAGCCTGCAGTATACTCTAATACAAACACGAAATTAATTAGAAGTCGCATAACAGACAAATGACAAATGTCATAACCTGCATAGAAAAATCTGACATCGTAATACTTTGAAGATGTTCAGCTTCCTGATACCCCCAACCCAACGTTGTTACTAAAATAACTGTCTGTCTAGCAGCCTGTCAGAATAGACGGTGCGCTCAGAAATACTCATCACACAATATTTTCCTTCTCAAAATCTTTATCTTCACTAAACCCTCAAAATTGACACATAATTGTTCCTATTTAGGCTTCTTGAAATATCACCCCTTTCACACCAGTAACAAATACGGCAGATGTTATTTTAAGATACAGTCTTAACTGACAACAGTTTTTGAGCCTCAGATAGGGATTTATCACAACCAACGTTAAACAGCTGCAGTGTGGATGCCTACATATGAACTTGTCAAACTAAACTGAGCAGAAGTTGAGCTGCTGGAGACAGGTTCATATAAAACACAATCGCCTGACATATTTTGGATATCTACTATATTTCAGAAGCACCATTTTTAACCACTGCCTATAAAGCGATCCAAGGAGGATTTTCCTCTTGCATTTTGTCTCCTGCATTTTGTTGAATGAATCCTGTCCCTGGTGTTTTAATAGTAGCATATGAGAAGAATTTAAGTTTTTGAACTGTATTCCTCCAGAACCAAATGAAAGCAATCTCAGTGTGAGAACTACCGTGTCAACCATTTTCTGGGAGAAAAAGCAGTAGAAAAGTGTAAGCAATGAGATGATAATGTTAACTTAAAAAAAAAATAAAAATTTATTTTAAATCACTAACGTGGAATTTGTTAACAAAGGAAGAACTCTAAAAATAAAAAAAATAGGACCATGCTGCACTAAAACAAATGCTGCATTGCACAGACTGCCCCAGGACTGTGTTCTCATTGAGGAAAGCTAACTGCAGTAAAAAAAAAACAAAACAGCATATGGTTCTTTTCACAGAGATACTTATTGCTCTATATACGAAAAAACATTCTAATACAACATGATACCTAGAATTCAGTGCATACTTTAGTCATTTGTGCTACTAGTTAAATGTTTTGTTATCCTTTCCCCTATGTTTCTGCAACATCTCAGATAGCTCAGAACTTGTCTCTGCCAGCAATACATCAGATTATTACTATCAGATACCTGGGTCAGAAGAGACCTGAAGTGGATTCTCAAAGGACTTGTTTCCATATTCATAAACCAAAATTAAATACTTCTAGCAATGGTGATTTCACAGCTAGCCTTAGCAGCTTTCCTTATCCAATGTTAACTAATATTTAACCTGAATACCCCTGGCTGCAGCCTAATCTTTTCACATGTTTTTGTTACAGTAAATGAAAACACTTGATCTGTTTTCTCTCTCTTTTTTACTCTTTAATGATTTCCTTTTCAGCTATGATGTTTTTCCAGCTGTCCTAACCTTCACACATAAATCTTATATTTCAGTATTTTGTTCTGAAGTAATATTAACTTCAATTTTCTCACACTGAAAAAAAAAAAAGATTGAAATCCTGCTTGAATTCCTCCTGTTAAGTAACACATGGGCTACAATGCTATTTCAGATTCCCAAGCCATCATTTAGATTTACTTGGCCTTCAGGTCATATAGGCTACAGACTGAATAGAGTCAAAAGAGTCTATTTTCCCAATAACGCACTGCCAATGTGTAATGAATTGCCAAAACAAGATTTGCTCACCTGAGAGACTAATAATTTACACTGGCATCTTTTGTAACTCAAGAATCCTCTAAATCCAAGAAAGCTGCAGGAATCAAGCTGGGACGTCTCAGAGAGTGAAAGATTGCAAAGAAAAGGCAGCAGCAGCAGCACTATATAGAATCAGTATACACCAGCAAACCGGACAGAAGGAAACGTTAACCGGGGCAGGATTTGTGATGTGGGGGTAAAACTCAACTGTGCAAGGTGGGCAGCATGTCCCTCCTGACCAACCACGCCTTTTCAATCTCGCTCACATTTACAAATGTGAGGTTGCAGTTTGATTTTGTACATGATAAAATGGTAAATGGCACTGAAAGGGGAGACCCTGCCATTTGCCTTTTTGCCAGGAGCTCACCTGACCTCTACAAACCAATTTTCAGCTGGTTCAGGTCTAAGGTAAGAGGAGAAAGAGCACTGGTGGAAAGTTGGGAACGTGTACGCAGCGAAGCAAGGTAGCTTTCGGTAGCAGGTATCTGTTAAATCAGCTTAGCTTAATGTTAAACTGTGGGTCTTGGCACTGTTGACTTAAAAAACAACCAAAGGAAAAGACCGCTGAAGGTACATATTAACAAAGTGCCTATCAGCTAAGCAGAAAAAAAATCTACTGTTTGATTAATGGCTACTGCTAGCATGGCATGGAAAAGAAATGCTAGGATGTGAAAGGAAGGAAAAGAAGAGCCAAAACTTAAAGGGGGGGGTGGGGGGGTAGGGGGAAAGGAAGGACAATCCAGAAAAAAAAACAACACAGCGTTCTGTTAATAGTGCTAATATAAGGAAGGCATTAAAATTACAGATGTTACTCAACTGTAGGTAACTTTACATAAAACTGGACTTTAAGCTACTTTGACCTGTGTGTATTGAAGCTTTTCAGGAGTGTGTGAACATTACTAGAACAACTATGGCTCCTTTCCATCATAGAGAGTCTTCAAGAATGACCACATTGCTTGCTTTCCCACTGTAGCTCTTCCTACACTATGAAGTCTCTCTACAGGGAGTTTACAAAAGTCCAAGATTCCCACAAGCCATAAGGAGTTTAAGAGCCTTATAAGAACGGTGGTGCAACCCAGAACTTAACAGAAGATTGAGAAAAAAAAATTTATGCTTTCATATCGTTTGTAGAGGTTTTTTTTTTTAAGACCACAAAGTGATTGTCTTCTAACAGTATATTGTTTAAATTGCTGTACCTTGTACACCCTAGCACTGGTTTTACTGAATGGAGTTAAAATGGATAGCAGTCTGAAAGTATCAGTGATACCAGTGCAATTTAATTGGGGTGGCATGTATATTAGGATTGCAGTGCAGATTGAATTTTTGTGATCCACTATAGATAAAGACAAAAATGTCCTGTTTGACTAAATGGACCACTCAATAATGAACACAATGCCACTCAAAAATCTCTACCCAGCACAGACTACTAAATGAGAAATTGGAGGAAAGAAATAGAGGGAGGGAAAAGAGGGAAGGAGAAAAGCCTGCAGTACTAGTATGATACAGTGACTGTTCAACATCACCTTACAAGCCAGTAAGAGCAAGTCAGCATACAGGAGTGACAAGGTCCAGAAGAATGGGACACTGGCTTTTTTCAGAACAGCATGAGCATGACTGCAGTTTGCCTGTAACAGTGTAGTACTTATGGAAAAGACTGAATTTCATGATAGCAGAGATTACAAAGGCATAAGGGTTTTTTACTAGCTTGTTTTCCAGCACTCCTTGCTTTGACTTTTGCAGCTATTAAAAATGTTGTAAGAATCTTTAGTGTATGACCAGCTATGATTCCAGTGAAACTTGCACTTCCTACAGGCTAAGGAACCATGCTTTTGTGCCAACTGGCATTTACTTCCCTGAGTAATCTCAGAGACAAACCCAGGAACATCACTCAAATTGGTGGTGTACACCAGTTCTGCCCGGGTTTTGAGAGTGCTTTTATAATATGAACAAGTAAACAAGGAAGCATGAGGTACTGTAGAAAACTTTCATCTGTGCTAGCAAGGAATAAATTATGCAGAGGCAATGACACTAAAGGATGTCATCAGTTCATTCTGTAGTACCACAAGGATGCTCATGCTTAAATTCAGCAATAAAAAAAAATCAGGTGTCATCTCTATACTCTCTCAGCTCTCTCTGCAGCCAATAAGGAGAGATAGGCACTTTAAAAAAATGAATTATACCCTTCTTAAACACCTGCCTTAGGTTCCATTAGCTCCTGTAGCAGTCACGCCACCGTTTATATCCCTGAAAGCCTGACTTGCCTCACCCAGGCAGGACGGACCTGGCAGCCCCTGAGCACCGAGCAGGGTAGCATCGTTTGAGCGAGCACTGAGGGAGGGATAAGCAATAAGCAGAAGCTAGTGGAAAGATGCCACATGCAGCTAAGGGTACGTGTCTAGCAAGAGTGAGATGGCTTCTGTGGATTTATACCTACCTTCTGGATTATGATTAACCTTTCCTCAGAGACGCCTCCCACCTCCATTTAAAGCGGTAAGGCCACTCTTTTCTTCAACCCTTGCCTATTATACAGGTTATAAAATTCCCAGAATTAAAATATAATAGGAAGGATTTTTGCTTCAAAAACATGCCCTTATTAATTAACATTCAAGTGACTCTGGATCATACTCCTTCTGGAGAGGCCTGTCTCTCTCCCTTGAGTGCAGACTGAGCTATAATGATAGCCCTATGCCTCAGTTTTTATTAGGATGACAGGGATAATGAAGTTAGAGATGATAGGTCTTATTCTCTCTCCTGTGCCCTGGCCCAGACTAAAGGAGTAGATCCTCCATTCCTCTGGGCAAAGAGCGCAATACTGCAACAAGCCTTTGCCCGGGCACCACAGGATAAGACAGGTTGCATACACACTTGCATACAAACCTGCAGCCCAGCACGCCGCACATCTGTATGTTTGTCCCGAGTGGATTTCTGAGGCAGGGATATGCAGTTTTATTCAAAAACTCTGTGTCATTTACAGAGTGTATTGCAAGTGGCATAATCACCAACAAAGGGAAGTGGCTGGAAATTTTTTTTATTAAAAAAAACAAACAAAACAACACCAGAACCAACTTTGTTGCTCTCTGACGGTTTTTAGGAGAGCTGATATAATTGCATTCACTTGCAGCATGTACAGCAGAGATTTCAAAACTGGTGTTGAGAATCCCAGTGAAGAGGGGTATTATTCTGGTCTTTCCCACACTCTCTCACCACAAACATTTACTGGAAACCTGTGAGATGAATATGGGACAACGATGTGGAGGAGGGAGTACAGCTTGCTTTACCTCTCTCCCTCAATCCTGATGAATTCCCAGCACTGACATCTTGCAGCACTCTCTGACAGTGTCACACAGAACAACTCTCCTGCCTCAGCTTATGGCCACATAAGTGTGGTAAAGCACAACTGCTGCTCGGCCCTGAGGATCCTCCAAACCATCTCCATTCCTGTTACACCAACAATACTGTTAATTCCACTCTCACCTTGAGCTACTCACCCAGCTCCAAATGCACCGATTCTGGGCTGCCATTCAAACACGCCAAGAAATATCTCTGTGTTCCTATGTCCATACCTGCTCCTATTTCAGTTGACTATCATTTCTGAAAGGTAGAGCAACCTTAGTTCTCAAGGGCTAAGGTAGTTGCAGTGCAGATTGTCTGTTCATCCATAATGCAGAACTACAGACTAAACAAAGACTTAGGCTCCACGCACTCCAGTCTTGGCACAGGTGAAGTATTTATTGAAATAATGCTTTTGCAGCAAAACTCAGATCCCAGCAATACCAAGCTGAACTGATTTCATCTGAGACGCAAAGAATCCAGTTATAGGTATGACTTCAAACTAACACACAATGCCAAATTCGCATTTAGTTCATATATTTTCTTCTAAAATGTCTTCACTTAAGAGGTCACTTAATTATTTTTGCTTAATTTCCAAAAAGAAAAAACCCACAAACATATAGCCGACTGAACTACATATCAGATTTCAACAGAGCAAAATACTTAAAAATGAAAAGCAATTATGTAAAAAAACCAAAGTGCAAATAAACAGAACAGCCATTTTGCCAACAGCTTTATAGATTTTTAGAAAGTTAGTACATAACAATTTGATAATTAATAGTCCACATGCTCTGTAAATAGCTCCTGTAGCATCCTCCTTACTCATTGCTTCAGAGTACCAGCCTGGATAGTCTTCCCTGATCCTTTCCTTTGCAATGTGCCTTCATAACCTTCAAGCACCTCTGCCATTTCTTGCACGCATTTCTTCGTATTCCTCAGTAGGGCGCTCAGTTTCACAATTATTTCATTTCTTGCTTCAAATCTCTCATTTTTTTCTCTGGGATCCTTATTAAGAACCTGACTTCTTTTAAATATATAGTACACTGAGATACATAGATAACGTACTAAGACCCCTGCCCGTTCTGCGAGCAATGTTGCCTCACTGTACCCTTGCACTCCCTCATTCGTTTGCGTCTACCTGGAGTCTTATCCTAATGTTTAAACCACAGATTCTCTGGGCAGGGAATATTTCCTCGCTCTATGTTTGTGGGTACTTTGAACAACTATTGCCCAAGATTGCGGCCTAAGAATTAGCAGACACAAATAAAAATAGCAAGGAAAAAGACAGTAACTGTACAAAAGTCTGCGGGGCATCAAGCAGGAGCATTTTGGAGTTGGAAAAGTGCTGTAGCAGGCCTAAATGGGACAGACTCTGCATCTTTATTTATTCTCATATTAATCTACTGAGGCTACATGGAAATTATGCATGCTAGTTGTATCTAGTGGCTGGGAAGCTGAGTTCAGATATCCTAAACTGAAAAACAATAAATGGAAGGAAAAGCCACGGGCTGATAAAGTTTCCAGATTTAGAAGATGCAGAAGGGGTAGCAAAGGTTCTGTGCATATAAGCTTTCGTTGGAGTCAGTGAAAGCTGGTGGGTAAAGAAAGGAAGAGGTCAGGGATTTATGATTAAGTTTAAAAGTTAACAGGAGCGAAACCTAGAGCCACACCAACAATTTGTTTCTAGTCAATAGCATCATTTGAACCAAAACATACATTCTCAATGCGAGCTTTTAGCTGCAGCATTTAGGTGTATAACTTCTAAAAAAAAAAAAGACAATAACTTTATTTAATAATGCTTTATTATAAGAACTTAAAAAAATAATGAATACTCAATGAATACTGCAAAGACACCCTGTGATATGTTATCTAAAAAGTCACCAACTTCAGCACTAATAATTAGCCCATTGACCTATGAATTCTTCAATGCTTAACAATATAATAAGGTACGGTTCTCGTTTGGAGACAGCAAGTACTCCTAAACTAATAAATACTAGTTTATCAGTAGAGTAGATCCAGCTGTAGACTTCATAGAAAAGAGAACAGAAATTATATCTATTCTCTTCCCAGCTGTGAGAAAACTGTGCACAATCAGGTCACGTGGGAGAAACAGAACCAAAGTCTCATATGTTCAATTCAGTGTCCTGTCCCATGGATCCAAGTTCGTAACATCAGTTGCTTTTAAACACCACCATTAATGCTGTATCAAAGGACTCATAATCGGAGCCCTTCAGATATACTACAAATATTTTCCAGTAGGTAAGTTTAGAACAGCTATTAAACTTCAGAAATATTGTCCTGGGTACTACAGTAAAATAAAGGAACCCCCATTTACGAATGGATGGCAGAGAGCGCCAGCCCGAGTCAGCCTCTTACCTTGAAGTCGTTGCATGACATTGGCAATATCTCTAGATCTTGCCCCTAGTCGGGATGAGGCCATGATCTCGTTGCAGCAAGTCCACTTCCCCTGCCAGAAGTCTCCCTCCAAGCCGCTGACCTCGGTGAGATGAGGATCTCTGACGGCTTCCTTTTAGTGTTCAACCTTCAGCCCTGGCACAGCATGCCTGGGGCAGTCAGATGCCTCCGGTCCAACGCCAGCCCTCACAGGGCTGGGGAACAGCGCTGGCGAGCAACCTCAGCGCCTGAGAAAGGAAGTACCAAGGCTTAGAGGAAACTTTTACTAGCTCTGCAAGACTAAGAAGTCTGAGTCTTAAGAGCTATTTTAACACGGAAAGAGCGGTATGTTTTGCCCACAGCATCCACCCCAGCCAGAGAGACAATTAATGCTGAAAGCTTGCTTGGCAATCATCAGTGGCATGAAGCTGCAAAAACAAATCATTAAAAACAACTGGCAATGCACCAGACATCAATGCTTTCCTGAGGATGCTTATGGATGTTATTTCTAAAACAACATCCACTGTTATACATATTAAGAGTAATACTTTAATACTTCTTAATGTAAATAATATTAGGTGTAAAGGAGGAAAAATGAAACCACTTGTAAAATCCAAAGCTGTAAAACTCTCATTCTATTTCACCATGCTAGAAAGGAGCATGTAATAACAACTCATTGATCAGGATAATCCCTTATTTCACCGGACTATGCGCTCTAATCTGAAATACTGAGATTCACATACTTTATTATTAAATAAAATTGTATTTACATTCACTTTTCTAGTGTATGATGATGTTGTATTTTGGGTTATTTAACATCAAAAGCTGTGAACTAGAACTACTACATGAACTTAACACTGTTGTAACTATAATAAGAACTACGTGACTATAAATCTGGTCTAAAAAAAAAATCAAATTAGATTCTTCAGATAATGTTATCAATAACATCTTATCTTCTGAGGAAGAAGTACATGTTGTGTATGTACGCACCTGCTTCCCCATTAAGAAAGAACTGAGTGTATAGACACCAAGAATAATTGTATTCATACTACACACCCTGGGTGCATCCCAAATTCAAGGTGATATGCAGTTGATCAATATCATGAGTATGAGTGGGTTTATTGGCATTGTGCACTTTCCTCTTTTCCTGGCCCCAAGGTCTGTCAGAGAACAGAGTCCTCCAGCATCAGGCAGACAAGCCTTTAGGCTGCACTGCTTTAGGCACACTGAACTGTCCCAAAGGAACTGTGTCAACATGTAAGGGCTGCCAGAGGAAATCACATTTCAACATTTCCCTTTCTGACCCTTCAAACCCTGCCTGACCCAAGGAACTCCCTGCTTTCCCTCTTACTGCTGTTTTTATTGTATGTTTGCTTTGTATTTTGGATACCTAAGCGCTGCCCAGGTCAGCAGACCCAAGCTGGCTTTAAATTAGTGAAGCTGAGGGAAGCACACTTCTGATGGATCAAGGTGCGGAACAGACCGTGAAGTCCAGCTGCATGCACGGGCTGCGCTCGTGTGCTGTGGCCAGACTGGTACGAATAGCCACTGCAGCCACATTACTGCTATTTTTGCATACGACATCTGGACACTCATGTCCTCGCTCTCTTGCCGTGCGTGCCTGCTCTCTCCTTCAGGGGCCTCCTCCCTTCCTTCTCTTTCCAAGCTTTGCCCCACACCCTTCTTGAGGTGCACAGAGCTTGGGAATTATCAGTCGCCATTTCTCAATCCCAGCAAGAAGCCCTGGCAGCTGGGAGGCCTCACCCTTCTGACAGCATGGCACGAGAAGGTGCCACCATCACACCTCTCGGCTGCAGCACTAGCTGGGGCTGATGGTCCCCCACCATTGCTGATGGTCCCCCGGCATTGCTGAATCGCCACATAGAGCATCGGCAACCAGAGCTCTCTTCCACAGTCGACACCAAAGAACAGCTGACACCCACCCAACTCAGTGGATGGGGAGGAGGAGGAGGTTTTCTGTTGCTCATAACCACCTATGTCAGCTTTGTGAACTTTGCTTCCTTTGTAATATTTAAATGAAACGTCAGGTTGTCTAACCCCATCCAAACCAGAAATATTTGTAACAAAGTGGGTTAAATGAAGCCTTGTTTCTGCAGCAGTGGCACTGCTAACATTTTAAGCAGTAATGTAAGCAAGGTACAGCAACTTTTAATAGCAAGCTGCTAGACTAATTGTTGGGCAGAGATAAGGGGTGTTAAAAATGCCTCCTCTGACTGTTTTTTAGATTACAGCAGTAACAATATCAGAATACCAGCCCACTCGCACCGTGACAGGGCTGGTGTAAATCAGCTGTACATGAGCAGATTTAGAGGAGCTGTGGAAGATGCTGATCCAAGTTAAAAGCGTCTGGGAAATTGTAATGAAGATATATGTTCAATCTACTCATACAGCAGGCTGAGTCACTGTGCAGCGATAAATGGCAGACTTGCAATTAATAATTTATCTAGCTGATATTAAATTATATGCTGCATAAGAAGAATCTGCAGTTCTAAATATGGCTCCTCATTCAAAAGCTCCTTTGCAAGAAGTGGGAATTAACTCATTTAAAGAAGTTACTGCAGGTGGGAAGAGAAGATTCTCGTGTGCCATCGCACAATCACCTCCACAGGCAGAAAACCACAGCTCGGAGCACAGCCAGACGCTGCTGGAATGGATGCAATTCTATGAGACAGCAGCGAGCCTCATGTCAATCAGGAATAAATGATTCACAAAAAGGTAGGAACCAGAATTTTTTGGAGGTCATAACTGCATTTTTAAACATCAAATAATCACAGAACCAGCTACTTTAGGTTGGGTTTTAGTTAGTAGTGGGGGGGGGGAAAGCTAATAACAGAAAATAGCTCTGACTAAGGAAGTGATTGATGTAGTTCAAACTATTAGGATAACCCAAAGCACATAAGCAGGTCAGGAGATGGTCTAAAGAGACAGTGCTTAAGAATAAATAAAAGGGAAATCAGTTACAGAAGTCAACTAGGCTGAAGAGCACAGTGTCTCCCCTGTGAAGCAGGCTGGGGATTTCTTTAAGCTAAGGTCCAGTAACTGTACACCTATGCAGGGCAGAATAAAACTGCTCCAGAAATAACTGGAAAAGCCATCACTCAGAAATAAGCGGGCAGAAATAAAGGATGAGAAGTGAAGAGTTCTGTCATAGTGTGTGCTGTCTACAGGGACGAAGAGAGACTTGCTGAAAGACCAGCTGAGTTAGACTAAGGAAGTAAAGACAGCAAGCCAGATAAGTAAAAAGAAAGTAGAAAATAAGATCAAGTGGAGATAATTTGTCTCAGTTAGTATTATACTTATTTTTTCACTGGAGACAATTCTGATAGACAAAGGCGCAACAGAAATGGAAACAGCACCATCTGAAATAAAATCAAAGTTAAAAGTGGGAAAACTTGATAAAACTCATCCCAGAATACTGAAAAACTGTAGCTGATGAATTGAGAATCCATTTGTAAACTTACTGGAATAAATCTGTCAAGCTGCAGGTAATACCTACTGGATACACTAAAATTAGGAGCTAGGATGAAAAAGTGTGGTAGAGTGACCTATCTTCAAAGAAAATGTGGTACCTCCTCACTGGTCTTCCAAAATCCAGGCCAACAGAAGACTCCCTTTGGTAATTGTTACAGATGGCTGAATTGCAAATCTGTAGTTGTTCGCTTAAGCCCAACGTAGCACAAGTCAGTGCATATTGGAACCTTCCCAAGTCCAACGGGACATAACTGTGCACCACATAAGATCATGGAAAATGCAATTTTGGCTCTGAAAGATGTTTTTGATAGTTGAATCCCAACACTGTCACTCTGTGCTTCCTTTCTCTACTGCGTGGATTGCTTTTGAATAGAAAAAGGTGGAAGAAGAGACAGATTACGACCTTTGACAAAGAACACGTTGAAACAGGAACGCTGAAACAAGATGTTCTCACTGTCCATCCAGCCCCTTGATGCGCAGTAGCTACCTGGAGGTATTGAAATTTGTTTTTCTTGGTGAGCGTGGGAAGGAAGAGAGAGAGAAGTTTGGATCCTTTCTGGAGCTCCAGATTATTTTTGTTCCTCTAGTTACGCTTCAGCATTGTTTAGAGTTGAACAAAAGTTCTTCATTTTGCAGAAGGTTGAGGGTCTGTAACAGCAATTAATAATTTGGAAGATTCAAGGTAATTTGCACATCTGACATTTAAATCTGTGGCATATATGGCACACAGTTTTTCTATGCTTTACCTATAACTGTACTCTAGTATTTAAAAATTATTTGTAGGACCCTAGTCACGCACACGTCTATGTATGTATTTAAATTTCAGCAAGTGAGCATTTTATTTTCTACTTTCTATTAGGTTTTTGGGGGGATGGGCAAAAAGCCCATGGTGTGAAACTCTGATTCTTGTTTTGAA
This sequence comes from Fulmarus glacialis, assembly GCF_000690835.1. Taxonomy (NCBI): domain Eukaryota; kingdom Metazoa; phylum Chordata; class Aves; order Procellariiformes; family Procellariidae; genus Fulmarus; species Fulmarus glacialis. The sequence goes on along the minus strand of NW_009201564.1, from coordinate 2,884 downwards.
AGCTGTAATTCCGTTTGAACAGAAAATGCAAAGTGTTCTAGGAGAAAATAGAAGGCAGAGACTTGCTATTTTTTAGAAAAATTGGCAGAACATACATTGTAAGATATATTCAAAGAAAGGTCATTCGCTGTCTTTCTGACATGAAAAGTTAAATACGGTGTATACTACAGTTTAGTAATCCTGCTATTGAAATTCTGCAGGAATGTATTATAGTTTATATAGATGTTGGTAATAGCAGGAGACTGGGATCAGTAGCTCATTACCTTCTACAAACACAGGATACAATCCTTGCCTCAAAGAGCTTACTATCTGCACAGACAAAGACAGGCCAAGATTAAGATCAGAGGTTACAATACACAAGCAAATAGGACAGAGTGAAGTTGGGATATAATGTGTAAGCTGGCTAATGGTAGGAGAGCCGTTCTGATTTTTCTGTTTTAATACTGATATGGCACCTAGGATTTCTGTGGCGTAATATGACCTATAGCAGAAGGCTCTTGCAGAGGTACATCGTAGGAGGAAAAAAAATGCAAGACCACTAAAACAGAAAACACTGAAGCATCTCAGGAAAGGGTGGGTCAAACCGAGTTTGAGATAAGCAAGTAAGCATCTATTCTTTGGTATTTCTGCACATCTCCCAGGCAAGAAAGCTTAGCTGAAGTACAACTTGTGAGCAAGGGGCAGATACAGCTGCTATATGAATGGAAAAGCAGAAACACCTCTGTTTTCCCCATTAAATCTGTCCCTTCGAGTTCAGTTGCAATCTGTGCAAAAGTTCAGTTGCTGCAGAGGTATACTGCTGCTGTTATTTTTGTGACCTCTACGGAGACACAAGAGCTCTGAAGTTTTGTCACTAGCCATGGTAACAAGGAAGTATGGAAATAATTGTTTATGTTTGATGTATGTACTTTCCCAATAACTACAGCCACTACTTGAAAAGAAAAAAATTGAGCCACAACTGACTTCCTTTAACAAAGCATAACTGAGATGGGTTAATGTGGTGTCTGTCCAAAAGGAGGACGTATGTGTACGTCTCTCGGGGCCCCATCCACCAAAGCCCCGTAGACCCGCAGCGATCACTCTCGCTGCACTGACCTTGGAAGTTCGCCAGGTATACATGCCTTGTTCAGTGCCTCACCCAGAAAGATCCTCCTCAGGGCCAGGCACTCTTACCTTCTCCCCAAACACATTTAAAAACTAACAGGGTGCTGCTCCTCCTTCCCTGTGCGCCTCTGCTCTCCCTGAACCAGTATCGAAGTCTTAGTTTCTTTGAGCAGTGTACTTGCTGGCAGGCTGTGTAACTCAGCGGGGCTCTAGTGAAGTTCACAGGAAGGTGTTCCTAAGGTCCCAAAGTACAAAAAAAATCCTTTGAGGATTCTCATCTTTAATAAAGAGAAAGTAATGCTGCATGAAAGCGTACAGTCACGATGAGATTCTTGTGTCTGTATCAAACGCAGCAGTCCAAATCACTACTGGCACTTATCACAATTACTTAAAGTAAAAATAAAATAAAATTTACAAAAAAAAAAGTCTCGAATGTATTTGGGTTCATCAGTTATTAATACCTATCCATTGTTTTTTTTATACTCAGCAGCACAGAATTGCCATTGACATATATAATCTCTGAAGGTAACAAACAAACAAACCCAGACACTAGGAACGGGAATTAAAACAACAGGAGGGAAATGGAGAGATTATTACTTCTACTTTCACATCGAGCAGAGTTTGCAAAGATGAGAATTGAATCTCTCCAACATGCAGCACCATGCTCATTCTGGAGAGCTCCTTTTTCCAGGGGAAACTTCAGTGCTTTAAGGAGTATGTTAAACATCCCATATGACAATGGGTATGGACTCCTACCAGAAAAAAAGTGAGTAACTCTACAAATTTTAACACTGTACCTCATAAACCAATTTTGTCATGTCATTCAGCACACGAAACTTAGTACAACAAACAAAAAAGCATTTGTGTTTACCAATTAAAATGACATAGCGCCCTGATATGCTCTGTCCAGTGGCAGAATTTTAACACAGCTCATCAGCATTTATAGCTTGTGATCTGTTTAAGTGTTAAAGTGCACACAAGAATCAGGAAAATAATTATCAGAGATCAGAGAAAGCAGACAGTCCATCACTAGTACTACTACAGGAAAGTGTGCCTGTTAAGAGTCTTTCAACAGGCTTGGCACTTGAAAAGTGCTGGCAAGCAGCCAGAAACACC
>NW_009201564.1:0-651 GCF_000690835.1 Fulmarus glacialis | reverse complement strand
CCTACAATCCACATAGGTACAAATCCCTCACAGCGATGAGCACTGGAGTTTCCCCTCAGCGTCACGTAGATGATTTACATAAGAAATTCCTCATCAATGTTCAAAATCTGGTCTATTATAGCAGATTACTAATAGTCCTTACAAGCACTTTTCCCCAGCATGAATATGGTTGAAAATATGGTTGTCAAAATCCTAGTAACAACCTTGTCTGTTAGTATTTCAGCAGGTCTTACCTCTGGGGAGTTACCACACATACCAGGGAACATATGGACTCTACGCATCTTTGTTGCGGTGCACTTGTCCTTTTTGCATCATCACTGCATGCAACCCAGCCTAAAACTGGCTTCTTGGGAGTGCATAGGAATCGTCACATCTTCCTTGACTAACTACGTTTTGGCCTGCAGTGTGTGACTGAGCATAAAAACGGGTATCTCTGCAACACACACACGTGCGCTTCAGGCGGCGAACCACAGCCCTTCTTCGGGATTCCTACCCCTCACTCAGAAAGGGCAAAACCTCAAACCCACCCAGGAAAACGGACCAACTCCGCAATCGCGGCGGACGAGTTTCGGATTAACCTCAAGGCAGTTTGGCGTTGGGGAGGAGGGGGCAGCCGGGAGACGCTGCCCCGTGGGGGTCCCTCCCCCCTGG
>NW_009201563.1:0-27487 GCF_000690835.1 Fulmarus glacialis | reverse complement strand
CCCCCGATCTCCATACTCAGTCACATCCTGAATATATTCCACAGAAAAAGTTGATCTTTTTAAAAAGATATTTAATTAGGAAAGAGTAGTCAAAGTGAAAACTTCAGAGTTCAGGCTATTGTATTTTGGCCTGGATATTAACTAGGGAAAACTGAAGGAGCAGTATCTACACTAAAATAAGTCAACTAAAAGCGTTTTTAAGAGATATGGTATGTACCTATACTTTTTGGCTGCTTAAAATTTACTTTAACAACTGAATTTTTTTCTTTCTTTCTCTTGATACTCTGAGATATTTACATTTGAAGAAATTAAATTATTGTTATGGATGTAGGACAGTGAAACAGTGCACATTAAGTGTATAAAACAAAGTGCAAGAATGTGTATTGTAGGGAGAGAGAAAAAGCAGGGAGCATATCTTTCATTGGTTTTAATGATGATATTGCTAAGACATACCTGTTATTCAAGTGATAGTATTTTGTAATGCAGATATCACTTCTATTGATGGTGCTACATTTGGCTCTCAGCTCTTTATCCACTCCACACAAACACATACAAATATATTGACACCTCAGGTATTTCAAATGGATTGCTGGAAAATCAGCCTCAACTGCCCTCCATTTGAAGTGCAGTTGACTTTTGTAGCATCCATCTGAGAGTGACACTTTATATGGTCTCTAACAAGTTAATCTGTTTGTGTAGAATTTTAATGCAATGTTGTCTTTTGTCTAGTTTGACTAATGTTTTCAGAGGCAGATAAGTCTTGAGCAGAAGGAACCCTCAAAGGAGGAAGGTGAAGATAAGGTGATGAAATCCAATCCAGGCGTAGGTATGTAAGAAGGAGGAGAGATAGTGGAGGCAAAAGAAAAAGAAAGAACACCCAAACTCAAGGGCAATATTGAAAATCCTTTAGCATATGCAGCAAAAAGCGTTTATCATCTTAACTGGCATGAATATGCAATGGATCTTTCCCAAGAGAGGAAGACAGCACCATTTCCTTCTATAGTATTCAGAGTAGTCATAGTTAAACCCTTATAAAGCAAGTTCAACGTGAAATTATATTCATGCTAGGGTATCCCTGTCTCCCGCTCATGCTAAGCGTGTACGTGAACTACTTTAAGCTGCTGAAGCCTAAGCCCAGGGCAAGACACAAGTTCATCATTGGATTCTGTCACATTAGATCATCATGGCATCATTGACTTGGCAAAATCTAAACCATTCTGAAACTTTTACGTACAGAAGAGTTGCAGTCAAAACTGCAGAAGTTACATAGAAATGAAAGAATGAGCAAATAATACTTTAACTCATGTTAAAAAGTAGATGGTGGAGTAGAGTGCCTGTCTCTCACTAGGCATCTGCACTAGTATGACAAAACCAGTAGCCTATAGACCAAACAAAGGAAACTGTAATCTGACTGTAAATGCACTGAGTGGACAGTTGAGTGAATCCATTCTGATTAGAAGGGGACATTCCTCTAAGATCTGATTTCTATTATGTTACAAAATTCCCCTCTTATTTTAAAGAGGAAGATGAAATACAATGTGTCATGGAAAGTAACTAAAACCCGTTACTTTAGAACAGTTAATGTTAGTTTAATTCCAGTAGCATCTCTTATGTCTGAAAGAATATCTACTCATAATAATTAATGCAGTTTCTATCCAGATATTGGCCTTGGGAGTTCACAAGAAAAAAAAAAAAAGAAATTGTTTTAGAAATTCTGAGAACTGGATTCAGAATTTTACATATGCTCTGTGGGAAACTTTAGTAATATGTATACTGAAAGATACCACGTTGTACCTGGTTTAGAGTGCAAAGTAAGTAGTACGAGAGAAATGCTCTTTCACAACCCAAATCACAGTGATTAAACTGTATCATGTTTTCTGATAGTTAAATGGACTTGACCTTGCCTGATCATAAATCATTTACATCTTGTGCATATAATGATATAAATTGGCAAGTCGGTGATCAGAGGAGCTAATATGCTGCAGAAATACCAAAACATTTGAAGATGCATTTTGGACTTGTAAATTCAGAAAAATAAGTGTATTGGAATATCTATTGGGCAAGATATTGGCACACATATCTATCAGAGCTACTACCACCTTTTGTGTTGCTACATTTGTTGCTTTGTAGTGGAGTTATGATGGCATTAATTATATGTTCGTAAACTCAGCTGTGAAACTCCAGTTGTCAATCGCCAGCAGACAGGTTGAGTCCCCCAGAATTTTTGTGTGGCTTTTACTTTGTTAAACCAAATTCTGAATTGTAATTTTGATTTGTAATTTATAATATCTAAAGTACAGAGTTGTAGACTGAAGTGGAAGCTATTTTCTTAATCTATAGCTGTTCTGTGCTAGATGCTATGCAACTTTTACTATAGTGTAATAGTAATGCTTCATAGTGTCCTTGCTAGAACCATTTCTGTGTTACTTTTTATTTTAGCTACCTAAGCAATTTTAAAATTATTCATAACTGTTTTTCAATATGTATATAAATAGTTTCCTCTTCTTTAATTGGAGAAAAGCTTTGGTGGATAATAGAGTATTTGTAAGACATTCTGAAGTTCTAGGCTAAATTTTTCTTACTCCTTAGTGTTTTTTATGTAAGCAATTTTACATTTTCACATCAAGGCTCTTGATAATGAAGAGTGAATTAGGCCCTGTTAACATATGGGAGAGGAAGGAGTAAAGGACTACATGAAACTCTAATTCCACCATTTCCATGTTAAGGGCTCATCCATCAAGTAAAATACTCTGCATGATGATTTTGCAGCTGATGGGACTATATGCCAGATGCCATAGGAATAAAAAATTAAGTATATTGATGAAGGCACCTGTTGCTTTCTAAAAGGACAAGTCGTTTTATCTGAGAATTAGAATAGGGGTTACTAATTTCTATGGAGAGTACCGGAAGGCTATAAATATGGCTACAAATGACACAGCTGTTTGTCCCATTTTTGCTGTGTTACGCCACACTGTGGTGAACAACGCTAGCTGAGGCTGCTCTGGATTTGGTTCAAGTAGTTAGTCTAAGTTTCAACTTCTCCCTAACTCTTTTCCAGCACAAACAGCATGTGGCAACTTATTAAGTCACTCATGTCTAGATTTGATTTTGGTGAGCTAGCGTTCTAGGTATTTAGGAAACTCTCACAAGACTCTTATTTGTATTTTAGGCATCAGAATACTTTAAAAATCCAGTCCTTTGTACTGCTACTTTCCCATTCTCCATTTCTGTGTGTCAGAGATGTAGTGAGGGTATATAAATTTCAGGCTTGTGAGGCACCTGGATACTATGGTAATAAAACATTGTTAAAAAAAAAAACCAAACAAAAAACAAAACCCAAACCAAAACAAAACCCAAATACACACCCTATCCCAAACAAAAAACTCAAACAAACAAAAAACAACAAACAACCCCCCAAGCAAAAAATAACCCCCCCAACACCAAACACCACTACCCCCAACAAACAAAAAATCACCCCCACCCTCCAACAACACCCACCCACCTGATTTAAAAACCTTAAGTGGATGCTAGGCTTGAATGTGCTGTCACACTCAGCAAATACGATGGGACTTGCAAGTGGAGGAAACACTGTGCAGTAGATCATAGGATCATAGAGTAATTCAGGTTTGAAAGGACATCAGGAGGTCTCTAGATCTCTGTGGTCAGACCAGGTTGCTCAAATTTTTATCCAGTCAGGTTTAAAAACCCCCAGGGATGGAGACTGCACCTTAGGCAACCTGTTCCAGTGCTTGACTGCTTTCTTGGGGAGAGAGTTTTTCTTTTTCATGTATCCAGTCAGAGTCTCTCTTGTTTCAGATTATGCCTGTTGACTTGTCCTCCTGCTATTGATCCCTTTGAAGAGCTTGGCTCCATCTTCTTGATGACCTCTTCATAGGTATAACTGATGTTGAAGTGATATGAATTGTTTGACTTAATCAACAAGGTTAAAATTATAACTTTAGATGATGTAATTTGGAGAACACAGTGCTTGAGGGGAGCAGAGAAAGTAAATCGTTCAAGTACCTGATTTTGAACATTTCTGCTACTGTCTGTATCCTTCTAGTGGAAGCATAAAGGTCACACATTGAAAGAAATCAGTGGAAGTATGAGCTGGGAGAAGACTGATCTTTCTTTACTACTTAAACTGAAACCACAAATAACAGAGCAGTCAACACTAGCACTGATCCTGATAGTTTTTCAGAAATGGCTTGAAACCATGGCAAACTCACATCAGGTGAGCATTAAAGAGCTGACAAATAAGCTTTTCTAGTGTAATTTTTTTGTTTGTTTCAGAAATTCTTATTTCCGTGTGATGTTTTGCCAACTGCATGTTGCTCCCTGGTGTGCTGACCACCCCTCAGGCCATGCTTTGTGTTCCTCTGAATAGGTCATGAGAAATTCAACTCTCAACTATAAAGGCGTAAGATCAATGCTTTAGCACCAATTTACATAATCTCTGCCAAGTTAATAGTGTACAAATTATTGTAAACAATTAGATAAATGTGTGTATATATACTAATCCAGTGTTCAGTAGACTTCTGGGTGCAGTTGATGGGGATTCAACCTTTTTTGCTGAAAAAAGTGTTCAAATTGTAATTTGAAGCTGTATCCAATAGATGAGACTGAGGGTTTATGGCTACAATCTCTAAGCATTGGTGGGCTATTTTGTCTACTGACTTCTGTGATTTAGTATCGTTAGATTTCTGACTTTCAAGAACACAGAGTATATTTAAAGAATGCTACAGATTCTGTAGAAATATTGAGGATCTTTGTAAAGAAGATGTAAATGATCCCAGAAACTTAGTTTTTTTAATCTTCTTTACCTTTGTTTTCAAACATAAAATATTGTAGCCTGGCTTCAGTTGAAAATGGCATGGAGGAGCATGTTTTCAAATATATTGAAGATGTCATAAATAATCTGTAGGCTGAAGCACTGACACCATTATCGCTGTTTCATCTTACAAGTCACCCAGCCTCCTAGCTGCACTTAGTGTTGTCCTGATCTCTGCATGATGATACTTTACAAGCTACCTGTCTGTCACTTTTCAGCTGCTTACAGCTATTTTATCCTTCTTAACTTGTTCAAAGTGGAAACAAAAATGCAAATGATTCCAAAACTTCCTCTCTCCAACTGGACCTGTAGATTTCTGATGATGAACAGTAGCTTTCTCATCACTACAGTAGCATCTAATCTTCAGAGGTTAGCTGGAGAGACCAGGAGCTTGCTGCCCCAAAACGCTCACTAAATTGTCTGCTGGAAGCGTGACCCCCTCTTTCATATTTTTATCTGCCATTGATCACTGAGAACACAATATTAAAAAAAAAAAAAAAGTCTAATATATGGAGCAAGGAGTACGTAGGAAGAAGAATAATTTTTTGTAATCTTAATGAGAAGTCCTTAGAAATTGCTTGAAGTAGTTATGAAAAAGATGGAATCTAAGGAATATAAAGTTTGTTATGCTTCTTGATGATGGTATTATTGACGAGCTGAGCTTAGAATAGCATGTTACGCAGGTACAATATTACTGTTAGCCTCGCAAAATCATGAGTTCTGCCAACAAGCTTAATACGTGATTTTTCAGACACTAACAATAACATTGTGTGAATATTAATTTAGCAAGTTTGAGAAGTGAAAGCTAGCTCCAATCCTGTATGGCTTATGCGTACATCTTTCCACTGGCTTGTTCAGAGTAAGTTTCTCAACATGGTGATTTCAGATATAAATAGTCTGCATGACCAGCCAAGAGTGACCTGGCTCAGTTTTCCAGAAAGGGTTAGTTCTTGCTCAATTGATTTCATTTGAATTATGTACTAGTTCCTGATATTTTAACTTGTGCAGCCAAAATGTAATTGAAGCAGGAGGAATTAAGCCAGATAGATTTTTACCTCTGACACTTACGATATTTAGCCGGAATCAAAATGTCTCTCTTGCACTCAGGAACAGCAGGAAAGTCCCTTGAATAACATCCAAATACCTGAGTAGTTTTACCTTTTGGAGTAGTAACATGCTTCTATGTTGCTTTTGACAGCTACTTAAATGAAGGGTGAGTAAGCTGTCCAGTTTCACTAAAGTTTGATCAGATACCACCGGTAGAGATGGAGTTTGATATGTAATCTAAAGTATGTGGATTTTTGCTAAACGGTACACCTAAGATCATTATTAACCAATGTCATATACACCCTAGAGCAGTTAACACATACTATATTTCTATAATCTGCACCTTTGTGGGACAGAAGATAGAGCACTGAAAAAAGTTGAAACTGTGTGTTACTGCTAATTGAAATAAGAGTGGATTTTGACAGTTGGAGTGCTTTTCCTGTTTCATTCGAAGGAAAACTCATGGAACAGCTTCTTAGTACCACTTTGGAATATTGCTTTAGTACTCACAAAGTCTTTGAATTGCAACCAGTCCTTTTGCAACACTTCAAACAAGCAAAGTCACGGAACAGCTTAATACTAAGGGAAGGTAGCTGTTCCTTTAAGGTGAGATTAGAGATCAGGTTAGTCTTTTGTGTATTGCCTGACATGTGAATAAAAAGCTTTTAGTTAGTGACTAAAGCATTTTTCAATGATCTGGTAATAGCCGTTGTTCTCCAAAGACAAAGCTTGAGTTTTATTTATGGGCTATAATCTTTGGTACCTCTGCACTTTGTAACCTAATAAAATAAATTGTAATCCCATCACTGACAGTAGCACAAAAATAATCTACTTGTCAATTGTTAAAATTAATTGTATGTTTTTATAACTGCAATTTTTTTTTTTTTTTTTAAATCCTCAATACTTTTCAAAAGCCATAGTTTCCCCATTGGTGATTTATTCCAAAAGCTTTTATCTACTTAAAAAAGGAAATTTCATATGTGACAAAAGAAAATTTTGTTGAGAAGGCTATTTTCTCTAACAAATAATGCTTGTTTCTAATGGCTGAACTTGTCTTGGATGGAAATAAAATTTAACAGCCTATAACAAGATCATACTGATTTTTTAGAAACTATGTTAGCTTTCAAAATAGAAAATCTGTAAATTTCTGTGTGCTGTTTCTTGAAAAGCCTGTCTTTAATTCCAGAAAACTAAATTACCATTTGAAACACGTCTGCTGAAGGGGAGATAGTGTGGTGAATCCATTGTGCTATGCTAGTGAGTTTAGTGATGCTAGTACAATATGACAAGCAAAGTATTCAGAGAAAATACTAGGCTGTTATGTTTTAAAAGCTAGGCTCTGAGACTGGCCTTCCTTAATTGTTAATCTGAATCACGTTTCTCTCTCAACCCCTGTGCTTTACTAAATTTCCTCCCACCTCCATATTGACAGTATCATTAAAGTGATCTCTAGAATGAAGCCTTTTGCATATGCACTGCTCTGTACCTGACCAGATGCCTTAATGATGCATGCTCTTAAATGAGAAAAGCTGTTCATCATTCCTGAAAAGTCATTCTCCTCTTCTTTGATTAATTCTCCTAATAAGGTTCATGCTTTGGCTTACTTCAATGTGTCATATATTCCAAAAATAGTTTAGACATTGAAACAACTCTCATAATAAAGTATTTGCAAGTCCCTAAGCAAAGGTGGAGAAAAGAAATCCACTGCACTAAACCTATTGTGAGTACACCATTAGAGGCTGGAAAAAACAGCAGCGTAAGGGCAGCAGCTGATCTTACAGGGCAAGTTCATTAGCATAAAATTAGCTGTATGAAGATGCAAGAATCAGTGGAATAGGAGAGGCAAAGGAACTAATTTAAAGAAATACATTAGAAGAAAGTAATTTTTTTTAAGGCCCTTCCATGCTTGTTATGTAAAGTTGGTATAGATGGTTCCCTCTTTGATCAATAACATGGCCAAATTGTCTTCACGTAACAATTTTGGGGATATATGTAGCCTTAAGGCATGGTGAGACTACGGAGCCTTGAGCAACCATATCTGTAATGATCATTGACATTCAAAATTATTAGTATCCATGGTAGGACTATAAGAATGTGGAATTTTGAATCTTTTCAGACAAGGGCCCCAGTAGGTCCTTGAGGTAAGCAAATATTTTGATCTGAAACAGTATTTAGTTATTCAATGGGGAGCTATCCTTAATGTGTAATGAAAGTATTATTATTTGTATTTAATAAGTATAAATGGCAACCTAGATTCACCCTATTCAGAACCTTCCTAAAATCTGTTTGCTGCGTTTACTAGTGGTGGTTTAAGACTGTACTCACCATATTTCATAAGTATGTATTGAGCATTGAAAAGATTATGTAATCAGAATGATGGTGTTTCATTCATATTTTGCAGACAAGTAAATAAAGTGGTCCTGATTTAATTTCGATAGAAAAGTATTGCAAAACATAAACTACATTGTACTTATGAAACAGCAGCAATAGCCTTGGAAGACTAGTCTGGACTTTAACTGGATGTTTTATCCCATGGATAATTCTTTGTTATACGTTAGGAATGGAAACAAGTGGAGTGAATGCAAGATCATATGATATAAATTATAATTTGCATGAATGTTTTGTTGTTTCATGTTCTGAAGACAAATTTAGCGGTTATGAAAGAAGCTACTAGGGAAAACAGCCAACTCTGAAGTGTATTTATATGTATCTTATAAGTTTTTTGTGTCCTGTTTTACATACATATTTCTTGTCACTGAGGCACAGCCAATATAATTAACTTCTGCTGTTGAGAGAGCTTGAGCTTGGGGTCTAGAAGTTTTATCTTTAGTACTTGAAAATCTTGATGAGTAAGCCTGCTCAATGAGCTGTCTCAGATAGCTTGTTGTAAAATATAGGTTGAAAAAGCAACAGTAACAAATCGGAGAGAATCTTTCTTGATGGTAGCTAGGGATTAATAGGTCATCTTTGGAGAGGGAAGCATTGGAAAAAGGTTTCTGGTTTGAGAGATATACACTTCATTGCGGTGTTTTCAGGTTCACGAAGCAAGAATCGTTATAATTTACAGAATTGGTGTACTTCTCTGCAGTTTCCTAGACTGCTGTCCTTGCTACTTCATAAAAAGTATATTCCTGAGATGAACAGTTTTATACTTTCTGCAATAGGAAAGAAAGCAGATGAATAAGCAGTGATTGAAAAAGAAGGCAGGCAGACTCTGTTAATATCTTTTACTCCCATCTTTGTTTGCGTGCTCGGCCTCACTGATTTCTTTTTTTTTTTTTTTTAGTTCTTCATAGTCATGTGAAGGGCTTAGAGGTTTACATGTATATATCTGTTTGTACAGGTGTACCATTTCATCTTTTGTGAGCAAAAAGACCAAATCCTGTCCAAACATGTATTGGGTCTTTACACATCAAATCATGTAAATATGGCCAACGTGCAAGCCCTCTGTAGAAATTTCAGGGTAGATTCTAAACTGACTTGTTTCTGTGTATACGCTGAAACTATGTCATTACATATTCCCTTCAAAAAGATCTTACATGCAGAGTGGGTTTTTTGTTTATTTTCCATGGAAAAATCCTGACCTTCCTTACAGAAAGGATTTTAAAATACTTTAGGAAATCCTTGAAATAGTCCTGAGTATAAAGTATAAAACAGGCTTGAAAATGTTCTATATGTGTTCTTCTTAGGAATGAACTGTCTAAAGAAAAAATTAGATTTTTTTTTTTTTTTTTTTTTTCTTCCCATACTGAAATTAAAAGCTTCAAAAAATCAGTTCTGATATTCCCTCGGGATCCAGGATTTAATACTAATTAAAACGAAACGAATCAAAACTGTAAATTTTCTAACTTTCAAAAGAGACAAAATCCTAATGCCTGTTATGAATTACAGAAACTGATAAGATTCTGCACTTTAAGAAAATAAGTCCAGGTAACCTAATACAATTGTTTTGCATCACTTGGAAGAGTTATTTTGGCAACGATCACTGACTTTGATCAATAATACATTGCTTTATACAAATAAGCAACCTACTAGGAACTTTTTGACATATAGGAAGAGTCAAATCATTTTTGCAGAAGGTAGGAGAAACTTGGTGATAACCAGATGCCATTGGCCAATGTTCTTGGGATTTAATGTAAAAATCCCATAAAGCTTTTATGTTGTTCTAGAATTCCCTACGTCATCTGATTCCTACCCTGATTCCATTTACGTTATGGAAATCATAACATTGTCACAGAAACTGAGGTCTCAGTCATCACCTGAAAAGGTCTGAGTAGTTTTATTTTACATTAGTGTAAAAAAAATTAGAAAGTAAATTACCTGACTGTTCCACTAATTTCTTAGAAATGGCCTTTGGATTTTGTTTTAATGAAGCCAAAATAAATTTCGTTTACTCTCAAGTTGACTAGTAGCCATTATTGAATATCGTGTATTTCCCACGTAAGGAAGGAGGAAATGAGGGAAAGATAGTGCACAATAGAAGAAAATTAAAATAAATTAAGCCAAAACTACAGTGAACTGATTTGCCTTGAATCTCATTTATATTGTGCAAGAGGACTGGCAGTTTGCTGGTGCACTCTCTGGTATCACTTGAATCTGAACAGTTTAAGGCAATCATCAGTTTAAAGTTCAGACTGTTTCCTGTATGTTCTGCACCTCTAAAACCTAGCAGTGACATTTCTGTGGATAGCGGAACATAACCACGGCCTGTGCAGTTGGGCTTTCTATTGAGTATCTCACACTAAGGAACTTAATCTGAGCCTGTTCCGTGATTTCTGGTGTTCTGCAGTTTGGATCTTACACACCTGATCTTTATGTCACATAGATAGCACTGAACCTCTATGAACCTTGATGCTTCATCATTTTGGATCCATCTAGGGCATCTAATGTTTTGTCTTAGAGTTTGTGATCTTAATTTGACTAATATGCTTGTAAACGTTAATGCAGTTTCCACAAACTTTTATTTGAGGACTTGAGTGTTTATAATTTACTATAAAGTTCCAGCACAATGCTTGGAAAGGGTTAGGCTAACTCCCCAAATCAGTTAGCTAAGTTAGTTGCTAAATAAATTAAAATGGGACCTAATTAAAATACTTACTAAAATAAACATTTGCTGTGAGGATTGATAAATAATTTCAAGTAACTGCACTTTAGTTATTCAGTTATTAAAAAAATTCTCTGCTTGCTCTAAGGAGTGAAATCTTGAAATGTTTGTCCAAGACAAAATATTATGTGCTGATGGCATGATTTGAGACAATGACAAATTTCTGAAATCGTTGTAAATGTTTATTTGAACAGTCTTAGCCCATCATACGCTTTTACTACGGAAGGACTTCTAAATATACTGGTATGAATAAATCTTCATTTTCTGTACCTCAGAGTGATTGCTGTGCTTGTGTTCTAGCAGAAGGAGTTTTGGAGACTTGCATCCTTTCTCAAAGAGAAACTGTTGTTTTGCCAGCCTTGAAGCTGATAAATACTGTCAGTGCTGTTCCTGAGTTGTGTTGTTCCTCTAGGACTGGTGACCATATGCTTATTAAGATACCAGTATTGTTTGTACTGCCATTGTCAATCAAACAGGTGAGTTTTCTTATGACAGTCTGTTATCAGCCAGTCTTTTAAACATATTAACCAGTGGAGGCAATAAGTCCATATTATGTAATTAATTTTCTGGGTAGATTTAGCTTTGTTCCCCAACCAGACCCTATGTTTCAGCATCAAAAACGCATGGGAAGTTTTATCAAAAAGATGCATTTCCTTTGAGCTGTTACTCTGTTTACAGACATTCTTAATATAATTCACTCAGATTCATAATGCCTGTCACAAATGACAAAAGTAATTAATTCTGGACTATGGTGCTTTATGTCAAATATTTACCTTCGGGTGATTATGTCTCAAAAACATTTTGGGTCATGATTTCTGGTGTCTGAGTCTAATAGTATGCCAGGTTTTGTAAGGTTTCAGTTATGATATTTGAATAATGTAGGAAGCAAAGAAAAAGAAACTGTTCCATGTTTATTGTATTAATTTCAGTCAACAGAGAAGGAACACTTTGCACTGGGGGCTACAAACATGCTAACTGCAATATTCTGTGAAGCCTGCAAACAAAAGTAGGTTACGTTTTCAAAACTGGGTGACAGTTGTTCATGCAAACAGGCATTAAAGAAACCAATGACTTTCATGCTGAAGTACAATAAATGCACACCTACAAGTTGGGGTTTTTCCCTCTAATTCTGTCAGAATGTTTCTAAGACCGTTTACGTGTATGCAGTATGTGTGTTTTTCAGGTGCTGAGTTTACAGTAGTGCTTGAAATATGTGGCCAAAAAGATGAAGTCCTTCATAAGCAAAAATATGAAGCTGTAATTTAAACTACTTGCTTCAGACACTGCTATTTGCTGTAAGCACATCTCAGAACAAAACAGAAAGCCCATGCTGGTGTTAGTACTTTTCCCTCTCACAATTGAGTTTCGCAGTCTTAGACGTGGAACTGATGTTTTCTCCCTGTTTGTGCTTTAATCTGATGTTCAAATTACCTTGTTCAGTGATAGGGTATCCACTTTGAGGGTGGTTACATCACATGAAGTGCTGCAGGACACTTCATTCTTTTCATTGGGAACACCAAGTGTTCAGGTGTGCTGCAAAATGACTGTAGCACTCATCGACAGCTGTTCCATCTCCTCTCTCAAGTCTGGCTTAAGAAGCAGCTTGATACATTGATCTTTTCTAAGCAAATTTTCTTAGAGGCAACTGATGTATTTTTTCAAGCACCAAAGTGGTAAACTATATATGTGTGTGTGTTTTTCGTTCTATTCCTGAAGACTTTGAATAAAGTCTGTCCTTATTTGCTGCCTATATTATGATGTATAATATTGGAGATCTGGATCCACAAAACGTTAGTAATCTTGGAAGATTCTTGTAATTCTATTTAAGAACTATGCTACTAGAATGGCATGAAACTTCTCAAAAGCCTGGAGATAGTATCTCCTGATTTAATAGCTAGAGGCAAAGATTTTTATATAAGAAGTTAGGAAAGCTTAGTCTAATGTGACCAACTCATAGTCTGACTGTTTGTAAGTTTGAATAATTCAGTGTTACGTGCTTTTCTTACGCTTTTTCTTTCCTTTTTATTCTAGACCTTCTGCATATTACCAATTTCTGTGCTTTTTTAATTTATTAATAACAGTTGATTTTAAATTCTGATGGATTGTAAAACCTGATTTGTTGTCTTTATGCAACAATAATTTAATATGTAGACATCTAAAAGTTACACCGAGTCTCTAAATTTCAAACATGGTTGCTTAAGGGTAGAAACTTTGAGCTGTGTTCTACTGCCTGAATAGATTACTTTAACCTGTTAATGTTACCTTTTCCATTTTTACCACTTCTTGTACCATTATTAGTAATAGCTATCATTATACTGGATTAATTGCTGACTGTAGGTGACTATGAAACTGTAGTTTTCAGTTTATGAACCAGTGATCACTTGTGAAGTAAACTGCCAGTGTGCAGCTTCTAAATCTTTCAGAACAGCCAAATCTAAAAATGTCTGGCTTTGGATACTGCCTTTAGACTCTGAAATCTTGCTTGTCTGCAACATTTGGTATTTAGGGAAACATTTTTTTAATGAGAATGACAGGAAAACTCCAGACTAATATTTTGAAAATGGTTATGTAAAATTAAATAAGTAACTTTGGGGTGAATTTGTTCAGTAATATGCGTGAATAAGTAAGTCTGTTATTGCTCCTCCTTCTGAAAAGAATGTGCCAAAGTACCATTTATTGTATCAAACTGCAACACAGTTCATGAACTCCAGATCACAAATACTCTCATGTGAGAAACATGGAAGCTACTTGGTGCGGCTTCCACTGTAGTATTGAAGTCAGAATATACTTTACAATCAGAAAAGAAAGGAACTTTATTTAAATTATTGTAAAGATAAGATAGTAAATGAAGGGAAAGTTTGCAAACACTACAAAATGGTTTCCAGCTCTGCAGTAAATTAGGTGGACAAAGAGGAATTTATCATGGATGGTTTGATGAGATGCTGTCTCTTTGGAGTATTAAAAAAAAAAAAAAAAAGAATGAAAACACATTAAAGACCATGCAGCAGCCATCCTGTTGTCTAGGGATATAAGCTATATGACCCAGAAGGCCATTTCTTTTCCTGAAATGTATGATTCTATCTTTCAGTAACTAAACCCGTTTTCCTTATATTTCTCTAACTTTGCCCTGATGTTTCCTTTTCTGACACAGGAGTTTCACAACTGTTTCAGTTAAAAGCAAGCAGAGTTAGTGAGAGAAAATTTAATGCTTTATTTATTTAGTTTAAATGGACAGATGAGACTTTTTTGTGTGAGTTCCATAAGTATTACTCAGTCTAAAAAAAAAAAAAAAAAAAAAATTGTGAACAGCAAGCCCTCACTGTGAAACTTCAGTGTTAAACCCATGTGGGAACCCACAGAATAATTGTATGCTGCTGATCACTGAGAGAATTTGCATTGGTTCAGTGCTTTCCTTCAGTCAAAAACTAGCTCCAGGCAAACCTACCTGAAGTTCCTTTTTTCTGAAGAACAGTTATGCCCAGGGTACATACTTTAAGATTAATAACTTTGGTCTGGACAATTCCGAGATAGAACAAGTTAGGGGCTAAGACAAGAAAAGTCTGACAATGCCAGCATATTAAACTGCTGAAAGGACTCACACTGTAATTGCAGCTTCTGCAAGAAATTGTCCATGTGCTGCTCCTAAGTCTTTCTGTTCAGGGTAAATAAAAAGACGATGCTAGAAAATATCTTGACCCTTTCAGTTAACAAGTGAACTAATGCAAAGCCCTGAACCACAGTGAAGGTGCAACTGTACCAGCTACCACCACCCTCAGCAGTTTGTGAAGTTCGTATGCCTCCTACAAAAGACTGGAGAGAATCATGAGCTTATGCCTAATGGCAAATAGCATTTTGGAGTATGTAAGAACATACCTGAGTATAAATTAGGTATTTAACCTTCCTTGGGGGTGTATGAATTGATTGTGGCCTGTAAATTGGGTTTTCTCTTTTGCTTTGGGCAAAAGAGGTGCCTATAGTAACTGCTTCACTTCTTTTAGAAACTCTAATACTACTCTAACAGGCTGCCGTTTAAATGGAGGGCTGTTTTCTACTGGAGTGAGGGGAAAAGCAAAAGTTGCAATGCCATTCCCTTGCCTACTGTATACATACTATATACTTACCCATGCTGAGCTAAGCACAGTCCATCCCATGGAGTCATGTGGTAAAGTGAAAAACGACAGGGAGAAATCATTACTATGACAATTTTTTTAGGGAACATATGAGTCACTGCAGCTTTTTGAGTTCAGTGAGTCAAATCCATAAGCAGCTGGTCTTTTTGTTTAGCTCTACGGGTGAAATGGAGTAACAGTCCATTTATGCTCTGGAGACTGCCTGATGTGTTTACAGGAAAAAATATCCAGCATGTGTGCCTCTACATACTTTTTCTTCTTTTAAGCATGTACAAGGAAGAGTGACAGAAAAAAGATAATGGAATTTGTATATCTTTTTTCTTCCCACCCCCCCCCCAAGTGGTCCTTTTAAGTATTTTAGGGCACTAGAACTCTTTCTCTCTGTTAATGGGCCTATAATTTTCGGTTGTCCTATTTTATCCATAGCTCAAGTGACGGAGGCTATTAACATTTGACAGTGGGTACCAGATGATACACAAGGGGGCAGCTGCAGACAGTTTACAACAGGAAGCTCTCCTAGGCAGCCACCATTTCTTCGTTATCTGTATGGCAGAATTTCTAAGCAGTCTGTGATGCAGATAAAATACTGACTGTGAAATGGGTTGTGTACTGCCTGCCTTTTCCTGCCTGAAGAAGCTGCCACTTGATACACACGTGCTGGAATCCTCTGTCATTCCTTCCTACCTGCAACACTTTTGCATGGGGGGAGATTAAGGGGATGAGAGCCCTTAATCTTCATTTATTAAAGTATTCTTTGACCTTCTTTTAGATGCCCTTATCCTCAGCTAAAAGACAGGGGTTTTTATGTTTGGTTTTAAACAACAAATAGAAACTTTAAAAGTGCTGTTGATTGCTGTTATGACTTGCCGTTCACCTGACTTAGGCATTTGTCATAATGGTCATTATGGTCAACTTGCAATCAGCAAAATACTCACTTTGAGATACTACCTGCGGATTTACATTCCAGAGTAGAATGGCTTAGTTCTGAATAAGGAAGCCCATGAATATATTTTAGGTTTTGTTCCTTCTCAGTTGGAGACCTGTGTTAAAACACATTGATGGGGAGTGCCTTCTCAGGCGCTCTCCCATGAATTAAGTTTGTGTATATTTTTGTCTCAAGATGCAGATGATAACCTTTATATCAAGGAATCCTATAGTTGGGAAACTATTTCAGATGTTTAATGACTCTTTGTGTTCATGTGAGCACAGATACTTGCAAAACAGATTAAAATAATGATTGTGAAAACTCAAGTTTTGTCCAAAATCCAGATATTTTTAAATGTTGTAAAGAAAACATTAAGCTGCAGTGACTGCAACCAAAGGAAGTAAGAATATGACCAAACTAATGACTCTCATTTCCTATGCTGCTAAAATGTACGTTATCTCGGATCCTGCGTGCATCCCAGTGCTACAGCAACAGATATGAGGTTGTATCACCAATGGTAGGATGCTAAGAAAAGTTTAGGTTTCAAATTTTCTAAGACTGATTCAGACTGTTTGCAAACAAGATCATACTCCTGAATACACTTAGAATTAACAAAAGTGACAAGATTCATCCATTTGGAAGCAAGACTTTTTAGGGACGGAAGTAAGGGCTGTTTGGCATGGCTGGAATCGCCTTGAGTTGTAGACATGGAGAAGACAAATCTCCATTGTGACTAAGAGAATGATGCGGCCTTAATCCTGAAGAAAACCTTCAGAAGAAAGGCTTTCTGTGGTCAGATCAGGGTTAACTCCTTGATGGCACTTAATGTTCTGCAGCCTCTCACATTGATAGTTGCATCCACCTTTTTCATAGTGGTTTAATAGTTAAGGCACATCACAGGATGCCTATTTTTAATGTAAAATCCTGCAGAGATCTGAACTGAAGAATTCATCAGCAAAAATACTGTATCCTGACTGGGCAGGCTTCTGTAGTTGCTTCTGATGTACCTGGCCAGACCTGCTGTCAGAGACAGGATGTAGAGTAGATCATTCCTGGTCTGGTTTGGTGATTGCTGTAAAAGGACACTGGGATGTGGTAGCAAGTTCTCTACTGCTTTCTTTAGTGTATGCTGTAAAACTCTATTTCAGGACAAATTTAAAACTGTGATAATCATGCATCATGTGGGATGCTCTTCCATCTTACTTTTTGGTAGCAGTTTGAAAGCGACTAAATGGCTTAATAGAATTAGATTCAGGGACAAAAGCAGCAGAGACCTCATCACTCTATTCCTTTCCTCTCACTGGAGTTACAAAAAGTGGTATTCAAATGTGATCTGATTATCCTTGTTTATTGTTTAATATATTCTGCTGTCTAATTTTTTACAATCTTATCTATGCAAGTATGCTTACTTAATAAAAAAGCAAAATCAGAGATGAAGAAGGCTCTTAACAGTGCTGTTCACACCTTCGGGGTAAGGGGCTGAGGTGTTTATGCCAGTTAATCCTTCACTGAGTGTTCAACAAGATGCAAAATAGGCATACAGTGCAGCAGTCTAAAAGGAAATTATTTTCTCCATTTACTATTCTGAAAATAAATGGGTTGATTTTTCAGTGAATGTGGGATTCATCTGAAATTTACATGCAGGGCTCTTTTTTACTTAAAGCAAGTAAAATCCTGAATTATTCATGGTTTTCTCATTTCTTTCAGTAGATGATTATCCTGGAAGGAAGGAAACTGGAGTTTATTCTACAGGCACTCTCTTTATTGGTGTAATGGGAACATTGCACTGGTAATTATAGTTTTACTAATTATACTTACTCATTTGTTTAATCCTCATAAGAAGAATATTACTTAAGTCTGGTTTGCTGTTTGACACTGTAGCTAAATTATGAATTGTAAGCAGGAAAGAGGTCAAGTCTGTTTGTGTGATCTTGTCCCTGATTCTCTGTTAGGTTCCTGGGAGGTTCCTTCTGAAAGAAGACTCAATCCAAACAGTCTACAGACCTTATGCTTGTACAGTGCAGATATGCACGTTACAGGAAAAAAATTGTAGAAGGATTTCTAGCCCTACTACTGGTTGCATCTTGCTATCACACTTGTCTTGTTTTATTGTTTTGTTAATAAAATCCTTAATGTCTTTCTGTCAAGTTAATTCTCACTGATAAATGTAAAGGACTGCTCTATTTTGTTCTGCTTAGAAGTAGTAGTTTCTTTTTTAAAGTAAGAAATGGACTTGTTCTTTCTTCACAGAGAATATAAAGCCAGATCCAAAATGCTTCTAAAGGAAGAAGACATTCTCTTCCTTGGTTTAAGCAGACCACGGATCGGTCATGGTTACTAATAAACCTCAGAATTTGAACACATCAGCAAAGTATTAATCCAAGTTCTAGATTGTCGTCTGATTCCTGCGGTTTTCCTAGGTGAGTTAACTAGTTTTACTTACGAAGTGTTGAAAGTTGAACTTAAAATTCCTTTAATTGCTTTAAGCCTGTGTGCAAAATCAGAACGGCTGACAGTGGGTAAGACAAAGGGCAAATAATTATACAATGTCATGACTAATTGTGTAAAGTTCAGTGAATTTTAATAATTCTTAAACATGCAAACCTAAACGTACCCAACATAGAATTTGTGTTCCGTAAAAATCACCATTTAGCACATATGTAAAGGCAGGAAGGGTTCCATTCATGTAACACTGTCCGTAGAGATCAGGTAACTGTTACAACATATTGCCAATGTTATTAATATGAAGTCTTTCATTAGTTGTGACGGGAATTGATGCTGAGGCTGCAAATAATTAACTTCTGAATATCCACTGAGCATAAGAAGTTTCAAAGATGGTAACCACATATCAATTTCTGTGGTAACTTTTTAACCCCAAAAGCTTCGTTTTGTATTTGAAAGCAGATAAAACTTTTTAAAGGCCAGTTCTTTTACCTGGAGTTAACATGACGTTGTAATGTCATGGGCTGGATCCTTTATAGAAGTGAACTGGCAAGACTGTTGAAATTGGTGCGAGTGTGCTACAGCATACCATCTGAGACTGCAAGACCTGAGCTTCATAAGAATGATTCCTATGACACTGTCATTACTCTGTTTACTTCCTGTGGAAAAAATGCTTTATTGATAAAGGAAATTCCGAAAATAAAAATAACAACCCATGTCTCTTGATTGCTGTGGGTGGACAGTATTAGTAGATGAACATCAGTCTACTCATTGGATGGAAGAAGACAAGTGCATGGTTCATTATTTAGTCTTTATTTAGCACAATAGTCTTTGTCAGTAAGTTTTGAGGCTGTTTCTCAAGAAGCTTGAATTCATCCACTGAGTTGTATCATATTAATAGGTAGACTCCTATTTTCTCACTGAGAAATTTGCCTCTTAAGGAAACTGGCTGAATGACCACTGGATTGCTTGCTTTCTGCTAGCTGTAATTCACATCTTCCCACTGTAGTGCATGTTTGGGTATGGCAGTTATCTAGTTGTCTGTTTTAAAATGGACTGTATTTATTATGCTTCATATGTTAGTGGAAATGCTTCTTGCATTGGCGTTTGGGAATGTTCTCCCTTTACTTTTTTCATAAATTATTTATCAGCTCTGTTATTGCTTGCATGGTCTTTATTATGCCTCCCAAAAGATTTTTCCAGAACCCTCTTTTGCTTAAGGACCACAGGAAGAAGATGAATGAAGCTTAATATTTGACTAGGAATTTACTTTAAGTCTTTTAAGCAACATTTTGTAGCCACTGGCACATCCTTAATAGTCCCAGAGGGAAAACAAAGAAGGTAGCTGATCTAAGTTGGATATGCATTTTGTATCTTGTAATATGCACTGAAAAATAGAGACTCAGGAAACCAGCCAAATACTCTTCCTAGGAAATCTTCAGAATATGTGACAGCAAGGCTTAGACTTGACAGTACTTGACTCAACTTTGAGACTCACATGACCCTCAGAAGCTTCTAACTCTTCACTGTCTTTGGGTCCTAATTTGTTACAACTTCCAATGTAACCCTACAGTTTACCTCATTTTAACTCCTTCATGGTTGCTGTGCGTATGTTTTTGCCACTATAAGAAAATACTACAAGCACTGATGCCCCTGGGTCCTTCTGCTTACGGAAAGACTTCCGAATGTGTGAAGTATTATAAAACTACTCAGAAGAGAGTTGCTGTTTTCTCAAGATCTATCAAGTACCCATGTACTTCCTACTGGCCCATATTCCTTCTTGTGGGATAATTCTTCACTTTTTACCAGGAGAAAGCTGAAGCAGTTATTTGTTAAACCATAGAAGGGATTGGTGTCAGAGCAATGCTTAAAATTTTGGATGACTTGTCACTCAGATTGACAGGTGCCACCTCTCCTCACAGAAATCAGACTGGAAGTTGTACTGAGCATGCTGTCAAAATGGCACAGCATCTGTCTTTGATGGCATTGTCTATGATGATGAGAGCAGGGATAAGAACTGCAGGTCACTAGGGGTGAGTGATGTGAGCTAGAGGGGCTCTTTTGGGTGCGTATCCACATTGTGCTTGTACAAGACTTGCTGTATGCACTGGAGTGCATCATGTTTTCCTTACTGCTGGAACGAAGTCTGAAGTCACATACTGGGGTGCCATTCAGGCTACTCTGATGGTGGGGTAAATGAAGGTGCTGCAGCAGTGAGCTCTCTCTGTGCATGCACAGTGTGCACCTAGCATTGGCAAGTGCCGTGAACTTCGTTGTGGGTAAAGGTACAGTGTGGACATGTGGTTCTGGAACCATAATGGGGTGCAGCACATCAAACCCCCACCCCTCCTTCCTTGAACCTCACTGCTCAGTACTGTAAATACACCCAATATCCTGGAATTTCTAGGTGTTAATTTCAGATTCTGCATATGTGAACAAAAGTGTGTTCTTAAAATGAATTGTAACTGAAAATTTCCTTCATTCAAATTATATAGATACTTTGTTTCTGTTTTTCATGTTGCAACTGAATTACTTTAGGACTTTGAATGCTGTAAGTTTACATGTTTCTTCCAAGAGCCTGAAGTGGAAGAAACTGAGACTGAGTTTTGAAATAGCTTTGATCAAATATGCACAGTAATGTTCTTTGGGACAAATTAGGAAGAAAATCCCTTAGCTTTTCAACATTGTGGTAGCAGCACTAATCAATATGACGTGGTATTGAGACACTCCATACGACAAGCTTTGCTCTTCTAGATTAATGTATAGGGATTTATTCCTCAAGTATGTCAATGTATATGCATGGTAGTCCCAGACCATGGGACACAGATATGCATCTTTCCTCCATTCATTTCGATTAATATACTCTTACTCTGTATTTTATCTGTTCCATGTGATATTTAATAGACAACAGAAAATTTAAGAAGTACCTGCAGCAGGACAAATGAATATTTGCTTGCAGGCTTTGTAGCTTTTCGTATGTCAGATCCATCTTGAGTGACATGTTAGCACTTGTTCAGTTTGCGCCTCTGCATGACCATCACAGAAGTGAAACAGTACTGCTTGGTATCAGGCACATTTGTCTAAATTGCCACGCTGGGATTTGCCAGAGGGTTTTCTTATTGTGGGGCACTCAGCATAGTTTTAGGAACTATAAGAAAGAGAGAAAGGGATTCAGAGAACTGAGATCTGATAGGGTGTGGGGAAGGTAACAGAATCTAATGGGATCGTTTCCCTGTGTAAGTATACATGACTTCTGAAGGACAAGTGAGGAATGCCCCTAACTCAGTCCTGCTTACAGTGTATCAGTCAACCAAAAAATCACTACTTACAACCAATCAGCAATGTGAGGAAATATTTTTTAGCATTTCTGTGTGTTTCCACATTCCAATTTCTTCCTGGTTTTTTGTTTTTGTTTTAATTGTCTTCAATATTTTCCACAATCCTGCTGCATTATGTTCTATTTTCTTACTCTATTCTCAGCTCCTCTCCATCCAACTCGTCATTTAATCTTGCATGCTCCCTCTTCCCTGGTACTCTTCCTCTAATTTTTTCTGTGGTCATTCTTTTTCAGTCTTCTACTTCTATTTTTTGTATGCTTTAAGAGAGAAACTTGTACTTCCTGGATGTGGCTCAGTATGAATTTTAAGTTGATAGCATCCTTTTGAACACCATTCCAGATCTAGATGTGCCAACTTTTTCTCTTGTGGTAGGGATTGTGAGCACTGCAGAAGCTTTAGAAGAAATTTCACTCCCAAGTATTTGACAGCAGCAGCGTTGTTAAAAATAACTCACCTAGTGGATCACCTCTCAGGAGAGATGAGACTAAAAGTAATGCAGGCAAGTAATCTATGCAAGAAAGGTAAAATATCCAAGAGAATGAAATTAATAGCATCATTAAAAAAAATAAAATTCTGCTTCAGTGCCTTTAATTTGTAAAGAAAGCAGGTTAATGGTAATGTAGACAAAGGGTGAGATATTACTGGTTTCTCTTTAATTAAAATCCTTGCAGTGAGTACAAAGACATAGAAGTATGCCAGACCAGAAAACCTCAGAATCTTCATTCTTTGTTTATTCACAGAACAGGAGCATCATGACAGAGCCGTTTTCTGTTTATGTCCTTGGTATTCCTTGATACAAGGCTTAAGAAGCCAGCTTGTTTCCCGTAATTGTCCATGAACAAATTCTATCTATGAAAGAAGAGGGTGGAGAAGGGTAGTATTTCCAATGTATCTGCTTAGACGGCTAACAAGGCCGCTGAGTCCTAGGAGGGTAGGAATTACAGCTATTTCCTTTACCCTGGGCCTGTGGGCTGTGCTGTAGCGGGCCAGGATTATTGAGAGATTGGAGATTTTTGGGTGCCAAACATCTTAAGCATCACTTCTGAGATGCTCTTTAGAGGCCTAATTCTTAGAAAATGCTGGATTGCTGCCTTTTCATGACATCCTATTCTGTGTACTTCAGGACATTTCTAGTGGCTTCACTGCTGGTAAATTCACCTTACATCTTTCTACCAGTCAGAGCTGGTTAGCAAAAGTAAAGGTAGGAGAACCTAGTGATGGTTTATCTTTGAACCTCTTCATACAAATCTACATGAATTGGGAATTGCTGTGTTAAAGGATGATTTATTTTATTTTTTTAAGATTTAAACTCTGCCTTGAATTTTTATAGCACCCTTGAATAACAGCACATACTTGACGTGTCAGAGATTTGGGATCTACTCAAAGCAACAATTTGATAAGCTCTGGGCTTAAGCTTTTAAAATAAAAAACCAGAGGTATTTGTGCACCAGGAGATAGAACTTGCATCTTCTGCTTTTAGTTATATTTAGGGATTGATGAAAAGAAATGTGTATTTGTTTGTATAGTTTGGTGTGGTACCAATAAATTGGGATTTCAGGTTTGAGTACTTTGCTGAATCAAGCCTTTT
The DNA here is from genome assembly GCF_000690835.1 of Fulmarus glacialis. NCBI lineage: Eukaryota > Metazoa > Chordata > Aves > Procellariiformes > Procellariidae > Fulmarus > Fulmarus glacialis. Next base: position 4,082 of record NW_009201563.1, on the reverse strand, counting down.
AAAGTAGTTTATTTTTTCTAAAGTGTTAGCAAATGCTAGTTTTGCGCTAATGAAAGCCTAGACATTTGGTTAACAGGTTTTCAAGAAAGTAAAGTGTTAACACCTTTCTATGGCTTTATTGAGGTATAAAGTCATATTTAACATGTTATAACTGCAGTATAAGATCAGAGATTTTTTTTTTAGCTGCATTTGTTTTTTAGGTACTCTGAAGATGATCTGTCTCCATTCAATAAAACTGGCTAGTATTGTGGAGGAAGAATAAATATCTGTAAGTATTTAGGCATGTACGAGTGAGACTAATTATAGACTGCAAATGTAAAGCAACTGGTCTAAGTGTCCTCTTGTACTTCACCTGTCTTGAAAATGGCTTTTCCCATACTGACGCAGCATCAGCATCTCCAATATCCAGTTAGTGTTCTCCATCTTTTCTGCTTCTTTTTCTGGGCACTTGAGTACATTTAAATATGAATAGGTTAACTGCATTTTTTTTTTTATGAGACTGCTAGGAAGCAGACCTGAGAAGTGGAACTTTTGTACAAACATCTATTTTGTAAACTCTTGGGAACGGAGTCTGTTATAAAAGCTTTTGTTAGTGACATGGTTTAATGTTGCTTTTGAATATTTTAAGAAGTATCTTTGCATTAGAGATGTGCTAGAGAAACATTGAGAAGATTTTATATAGTCAATCAGCTATAGAATATGTTCTAATTCTTATTAAATACTCAGATTTTGTTGCAGAATAAAAATGTCTTAATGGCATAGTTTGTCTATACCTACTGTATCTGTGACAAAATCTAAAAATCCTTAAAAGATTATTTAGATCAGCATATTCTCCTGGGATATAAAGGAACTGCCTATACTGAAAGCTAAGCAGATTGCTGTTGTTTGAAATGTCTTTTTTTTCTACTCTGCAGAGGTTCAAAGGTGTTTATACAGACAAAGCAGTCATTTTGGGATCAGCCTGTCTCCTGAAATTCTTGGTATCTTCCCTGCCCTACAGAAATGGAAGTTTTCTCCCCTTTCACATTACATCTACCAGCCTGCAGACATGTGGTCTCTACATGACTTGTTTCTCAAGTAGTGTAGTCAATGTTGCCTGTCCCAAAGGGTGTGTGAGGAGAGGGCAGTGAAGGCAGTCTAAAACTGGTGGACAGACAGGAAAAAGACGGTAACAGTTTTTATAGATCTGTTTCTCTCCATTCTCCCTTCCCCCTGCCTCCACAATGCACATTAGGACACTTCACCATTAAGAAATGTTGACTGCATAAAGTTGTGTTTCCTAATACACTAGGGCTATTTTCTTTTCCCAAAAACACACAGTGATTTTTAGGAACTTGCTGTGTTTTTCAGGCAATGAAGAACGGAGTCTCAGTGGACAGTGGCATTCAGGTTTTTAGTGCACTGTCCTGTAAAGGTACCAGAGTTATCTCAAAGCTGTCTTTTGTGCTGGTAGCAGTCATGGTGTCAGCATTTGAGCTAACTACTCTAAAGAGAAGCTTCCTTTGGGTGTCATGATTGTTGGCCCTTTTGCTTCCAAAACCTGGACTAGTATTTTGGACACATACCAGGTAATTTGGTGACTTTGACAGATGGAGTTGGGTGATTTAATGGGAGCAGTTAGGAGTTCTGCTGTCGCCCTTCCGCATCCCAGTCCTCGCCAGAAGTTCCTGCCCCAGAAGACAGAGCGGTGTGCCAGCGCTTCTGCCACTCTCATTCACAGCTTAGCATTTCAACTGATGCTAAGTTGGTACTAATATGCTATGCAGTGAACTTGGGGAGCAGGATTGTATGCGTGTACCCTGCTATGCTCTGATGTGGGGGCAGTAATTTCCTGCAAAGGGGTGAGATGGACACCTGGGAACCTAATGTCTTTTGAAAGTGGTACTTACCCACTTCAATTGCTTAGCTGGAAAGCCCTTTGCAAAATATTTGTCCAAGTTACAATATATCATAGTGTTTTTTTGTATGTTCACTATTGCTGTCTTGTGGGTTAATAAAGAATCAGAGAGAGAGAAAGTGGGGGGAAAAAAAGGGATTGGAGCAGAACAGAAAATAGAATGCTGATAAGGACAAATGCTGATGTTGGCAAAGAGGTGATGTAATTGCACTTTGATAAGTGACATTTATGGGTTATGAAATATCTGCAGAAAATCTCAGAGAAATAATCGAACCAGACATCTTTCAGTTCTGGTGGTCTGTGAGCAAAAGATCCAATACCCTGTGGTTTGTATAAAAATAAGTTTATGCTTCATTGTATAGCACAGATCTAATGATGAGCTGACTTTCAAATTATACAACATGCACTTTTGATGTATAGCTACACAGACTGAGAGATTTTTATTATGAATTTCAAATTTCTAGTAGCTTTGGATTTCTTCCTATCCTTGTCCCTGTCTAATTCATGTTGTTTCTTTCCCCCATAGAGACTTATTCCTTATTAAAGAAGATACAAGACCCAGAAAGATTCACATATGCCTAACTCCTTGCAGAGGATGAAATAAGAACAAGGTAAGTGGAAATATTTCTTTATCAAACTGAGTAACAGCCAGACTCAAATTAGGAACTGGAAATGATTTTCTAAAAGCTTGCTGCTGAGCTGTTGACAGTCTGGACCCACCAGCTCCCTGCTCATGGCCAGTAATGGCAGCAGAAATTTTAAAATAATTGGCATGAATGAAATGAAGAAAGTTCCCAACCAATTACCAGAGAAAAACGGAAAAGCACATGTGCCTTTTCCATCTGCATTATTTCAGACTCATTTATTTTCTTGGTATAACATCTCCATTTTATTTCATGGTAACATGAATTCTCCTTCCCTTCTCTCCTTACAATTTATAGTTAATCCTAAAGTTATAATTACACTTCTTTTAAATGCCTCTGGACAAATCTTATAGATTTGGATGAGAATCAAATACAATTATTGTTGAATTCAGTCTGTGGGAGCAGATAAGGTTTTATAATACATACTTTACTGATGACACAAACTTGATTTTTTTTTTTTTCAGTGCTAATTGTAGTTGACCACAGCTGGTTGGTCAAAGGAGCACCATTTTCACCATTTTCAAGAATTGCAATCTATTCCTTATTTGCTAAGGGATGATTACAACAAAGCAATAGGTCTTGATAGTCCCTCGTGGGGGACTTCAACCTACCAGATGTCTGCTGGAAATAGTCAGAAAGGAAACAGTCTAGGAGGTTCCTGGAGTGTGTGGGAGATAACTTCCTGACACAGCTGGTGAGTGAGCCAAGTAAGGGAAGGCGTCCCTCTGGACCTGTTGTTTGCGAACAGAGGAGGACTTGTGGGTGATGTGATGGTTGGAGGCCATCTTGGGCATAGCAATCACAAAATGATAGAGTTTTCAGTTCTTGGAGAAGTAAGGAGGAGGGTTAGCAGAACTGCCACCTTGGACTTCCGGAGGGCAGACTTTGGCCTGTTGAGGAGACTGGTTGACAGAGTCCCTGGGAGGCAGTCCTGAAGGGCAAAGGAGTCCAGGAAGGCTGGACATTCTTCAAGAAGGAAATCTTAAAGGCGCAGGAGCAGGCCGTCCCCATGTGCCGAAAGATGAGCTGGCAGGGAAGACGACCGGCCTGGCTGAACAGAGAGCTTTGGCTGGAACTCAGGAAAAAAAAGAGAGTTTATGACCTTTGGAAGAAGGGGCAGGCAACTCAGGAGGACTACAACCATGTTGTGAGGTTATGCAGGGAGAAAATTAGAAGGGCAAAGCCCAGCTAGAACTTAATCTGGCTACTGCCATAAAAGACAATAGTTTATATAAATACATTAGCAACAAAAGGAGGGGTAAGGAGAATCTCTATCCTTTATTGGATGTAGGGGGAAACATAGTGACAAAGGATGAGAAAAAGGCTGAGGTATTTAATGCCTTCTTTGCTTCTGTCTTTAATAGTAAGACCAGTTGTTCTCTGGGTACCCAGCCCCCTGAGCTGGAAGACGGGGATGGGGAGCAGAATGAAGCCCCCATAATTCAAGGGGAAATGGTTAGTGACCTGCTACACCACTTGGGCACTCACAAGTCTATGTGTGTGCCAGATGGCATCCACCCAGGGTACTGAGGGAGCTGGCG
>NW_009201562.1:0-10006 GCF_000690835.1 Fulmarus glacialis | reverse complement strand
TGGCTTCCCTAGGCCCTCGTCTGCGCTAACGGGGCCCTGGCGTGGGAGAGGGATGGCGCTCAAGAAGCCTTCGAGAAAACGCAACCCCCCCAAAGCACCGGAGAGCTTATTTGCTGAAGGGGCCTGCGACCCAAAAGCGCGTCCCCTTGTCCGGTTCCGCCAGCTGGCCTGACCCTGGTTGTAGCTGTCTTTGCGGTCAGTCCTTAAAATAGGGTGGCTGCGAGAACACTAACAAAGCATTGTGCACGGTTACCCGGTCGGTGCTGGGGGCTGTGTTTTCATGCTGACCTTTCCACTCCCCGCCTGGAGAGAGAAAGCTCCACGCTGAGGACTTTGGCCCCTTTGGCTGCAACTACCAGTGCTGTGCTTCACCTCTGCGAGCGTTAGCAGCAAAGAAAGGGCTAGCAGAGAAGGGATCTTGGCTGATACCCCTGAATCGGCGACATCTATTCCAAGTTAAAATGCTAGCAGCTTGCCCACACAAATGCTTCCACCGTTCCTTTTGCCAGAGGAGATGAGACAGGTGCTGCGGTGTAGTAGTGGGAATCATTACTTGGGGTCCCGTTGGGTTTTCTCAGTCTTCTTGGGCTTTTTTTTTTTTTTTGCTCCTTTTCTAGCAAGAGTTGCAAGAGTTCATGTTTGTTGCATAAACAGAAAAACTAAAGGACAACTTGTCAAATGTTGGCTCTCCTTGTTCACTTCTTCCTGCTCCAGAACTCCCCGTACTGAGAATTTTTAAAACAAAGTTTTGAAAGTGCAAAACTGGTTTTCAAAGTTTTTTTTTTTAAAAAGCTAGCGTTTCCCCTTTTAAAAGTATATTCTGTAGTGCCATGTGTATTTATCTAAACATTTCTGCTTTTTTATGTTCTCTTTACAGCCATCTGTCTGTCTGGATGTACTGAACAGAATGGATATTGCAACAAGCCTGGAGAGTGCATGTGAGTAGATGGCAACTGCAATCTGAACTTCAGTTAAAATGTCACCTTGTAATAGAAACTTAAACTCTTTCCAAGTCATTAATGTTTTAATTTGACTTTTCTTTTAGCTGTCGTCCCGGTTGGCAAGGCCGCTACTGTGATGAATGCATTCCCCATATAGGCTGCCGCCACGGGACTTGTAAAACACAATGGCAGTGCATCTGTGACGAAGGATGGGGTGGCCTCTTCTGTGATCAAGGTTAGTTCTGAAGGTTGTGCTTATGGCTCTAGATTGGGTACTCCTCGGTGCTGAACTAACGAATCTGACCCATTGGATGTAGAATTCAATTTCCGCAAGGTACGTGTTCATAGGCATCAGTTTGTACCACCACTGTCTTAGATACCAATTCTTGTATTTGTAGTAATTTTGTTTGAAAACAAGCAAACCTTTTTGGTAGCTGCAGTTTTTCTCTTGCAAAAAAAGTTTTTCTCTTGGGAAAAAAAAAAAAACACCACAACCTGGATGAGTGTTGAACAGGCAAGTTTTCTGCCTGCTCAAGCTAAGTGTAACTTATTCCCTGTACAACTATAACAATTTACTAAACAGTTTCCAGCAGCAGTAAACACCATCATTTGGGCCTTCCTTATTTTGCATACAAGGAAGTTAACTCATGTGATAAGTCTGGAGCATGAGAGAAAAATCATGTAAGCAAGAATGAAAAGTACAGGTTCCATTTTAAGGTACACCAGACCACTTCCACCTATTCAACCCACTGAATCACTGAACCGTAGCCAGCTGAGCAGTCATGTCCTCAAGGCCATATATGCACTGCTGGCACTGAGATCATTAAGTGCTCAAAGCAAGCTAAGTGTTTTCAAGACAGTTAGAGGATTAAGACGGCGAAGTCTGAATTAAGCAGGAAAAGTAAAGTTGCAGATTTTTTTCTGCTTGTAGTTACCTATTAACGAGTTGTATTCCAATTACTCTATGGTATTTATAGAGATGATAAAGATTTTCTACTTATGTCCTACGAACTTGTGTGCTTAACCTCTGTCTCAAATTTAAAGCAAAAACAAAAAAAAAAAAAGGAAGCTTGGCAGAGCATTTAGACAGTTTAAACTACTAACATTCATAACAAGAGAGTACAGTAAATAAACAATAAAAGATTTCTAGTGTTTGTTTAAATCTCCAAGCCAAAACATCTTTATTTCCTCCCTGCCTCCCCAGAATGTGCCTCGGAGCACATCTTTAAAGATGGGGCTCACTGTTTTAGTGTGCGACATGTTGTGCACAAAGTGTCTGTAGTGCCGTGGCGCATCTTTTGGAGAACACACACTTACAAAGTATGGTTTCCAACTTGGCATCTAAATCCCATTGCAGCTAACGGGTTTATGCACACAAAAAAGGGAGAGTGTACCACAGCACTAAGAAAGTTAAATTTTTGCCAGGTCTCTCAGAATTCAGAGCTCACGTATTACGGTGATGGATGTAGAGAAATATCTAAAATCAATTATAATCTGAAACATCTGATTTAATAACCTGGATAATCATCTCCAGTATTCCTATTGATAGGAATGAAATGAAAATGAAATACTTCATTGAAAATTCTGCCTTTTTTGTTGACTAAAGTGTTTTTGAGTGAATGCCTTTTCCCAGCCGTCAAAGACATTTTCTCTAACTCCTGGTATCTTTGCAGATCTGAACTACTGCACTCACCACAGACCATGCAAAAACGGAGCAACCTGCATGAACACCGGCCAGGGCAGCTACACGTGTTCATGCAAACCTGGCTTTACCGGTGTTGACTGCGAACATGAGATCAGCGAGTGCGACAGCAATCCCTGTAGGAATGGCGGTAGTTGCACGGTAAGGGCATTTTAAATGTAAAGTCTTTGTGTGCAGCAAGCCCCAGTATACCTTTTCAGAAAAGGTTCTGTAACAACATAATGGGAATTTGATAGTACACAGGTTCATTACTGACGCTCACAACTGTCATACTGAACCCTTCCCCGGAGGTGTCAGGGGAGGAAGTCTGTTACAGGAGGAGATGTATCATCTAGATTAGAACTAGTCAACTGATCCTTAGGTTTCTGTGGCAGCCATTATGAGAGCTTGGCAAGATCCAAGGTTGGTGAGGGAGCAGATCTGTAAAAAATAAGCTTCTCAAACCAAGGTTCATACAGACACGCGCTAAGTCTGTATTTGAATAGCAAATAAAAGAAAACAACTGCTTTCTGCTATGGGAGTATAGTGTCAGACAATATGAGGGCAATCAGCTGAAAGGCTTTCTGTGAAACAGGGTTCTGCATTTTTAGCTTCCTGCAGTCTAGTGTTTCAGTGTGTTTTCGGACCCAGTCAATGATTGATTCTACCTGTTGATAAAGACTGATCGATTATAGATATCAAATGTAATCTGATGCACGTTTAGATTAAAGCTAACAGCGCAAGACCTTAGCTCCCTTTTCCCAAGGCCTTGGACATACAGTACTTGGAAAGAAGAAACAGTTTTGTTGTGATCTAAATGGTGGGACTTACCCATGGCAAAGCAACGTAAGCCCTTGTAAAGAAAAAAACGGCTCTCGTGCCGAGGATAAATGGCCTGATCACAGCTCTGTAGGTCGACACATGCCATTCTGCTCTGGGAGGACCTCAGGGATCCCATTAGACAGTAGTGGTGTTAGTAACGTTTTTGTCTAGCTGCCTGTAGGCTGCCTACAACTGCATCTGCTCTGCTTGTGTAGCTGCATGATTACTCCTACACACTGAGTACGGCCGATTCACAGCTCTAGCCCTCACAGTCCAGCCTGCAGTTATTTACTCTCCAAATGTCGCTTTTGCCACATCAGAGTGTGGATGAGAAGGGACTGAACAGCGCTCGCTGCCGACCAAAAATAAGCGTGCAAGCAGCTATCATTTAGTGCCATCAAATAACAGTGGCCTAACGTTGTGTTTTGCAGGATATGGAGAACGGTTACCACTGCCTGTGCCCCCCTGGCTACTACGGCACTCACTGTGAGCACAGCGCTTTGACGTGTATAGATTCTCCGTGCTTTAACGGTGGCACGTGCTTGGAAAAAGAACAAGGGGCCAGTTACACTTGCGTTTGCCCTTTCGGCTTCACAGGGTCAAACTGTGAAAAAAAAGTAGACAGGTGCACAAGCAACCCGTGTGCAAATGGTGAGCCTTTCTATCACAAAAATCTCGTGTCTCTGACTCATTTGTGCTTTTCAGTGCAGAAGTGATAGAAATCCAATCTGACCTCTACTCTTCCTCTAATACGTTAGTCCCTCTCCCCCACTGTATTCCACATCTACCCTAATTTTAGTCTCTTGCTCGGGGGGGGCTTTCACTGGTATTTTCTATGCAACGAAACAATGCGCAAGGTTTATCATGTGATGGGGAAGATGGCAGAATTAACTAAATTAAATTAACTTTATTACATATTTGGAAGGGCAATATTTTTAAGGCATGGTGATACAACTAGGTAAACTAGAAGGAACTTTTAGATGTGCCGTTGTTTTGTAAAATAACCTCCCTCTTCTTGAGATAGTATACAATGCTAACCGGGGAGAGGTTTAGGTTTCCGAGTGATGTGCATTGCAGACTAATTTTTTTTATTTTACTTTCTTTTCCTCAGATGGTAATTGCTTTTACCTTGGTCAGATTCGTGTGTGTCGTTGTCGGGCTGGCTTCTCTGGTCAGAAATGTGAGATAAACATCAATGATTGTGCCAGAAACCCATGTTCCAATGGGGGAACTTGTCATGACCTGATCAACGATTACACCTGCACGTGCTTGCCAGGCTACAGTGGCAGGAACTGTGATATCAAAACCAGAGATGAATGTGCTTCTGGGCCGTGTGAGAACGGAGGCACATGCTACAGCGGACTTTATAGTGCCAACTTTGTCTGCTATTGTCCTTCTGGCTTCATGGGCAACCGTTGCGAATTGCCAGTTTATTCAGTGCCCGTTACACTTCCTCCTAAACCAGTCCCCTGGATCGCTATATCCATGGGGGTGGGGCTGGTGGCTTTGCTCATACTGTTCTGCATGATAGCAATGGTCATCAGGCAGATGAGGATGCACCCAGAGCAAGACTTGGAGACAATGAACAACCTGTCTGACTTCCAGAAGGACAATCTCATTCCAGCTTCCCAGCTCAAAAACACCAATAAAAATAAAGACCTTGAAGTGGACTGTGGGCTGGAGAAATCAAACTACAAACCCAAGAATCATAAACTGGACTACAATCTGGTAAAAGACCTGACAAGTAGAGGGACACAGGAAGAGAAATATTACAAAAGTGAAAAGTGTTTAGGAGAAAAGTCTCCCCTCCGACTACACAGGTGAGAATGCAGTCTTACTTCTAGTCTTTTTTAAGGCCCTTCATCTTCATACCGGTCTAGAAGCAGATGAGAAAATATGGGGAGAAAAGAAACCTCAAGCAGATAATATAGAAAACAAACCAGAGCAAAACCAGGAATCTTCATGCTGGAGTATATCTGTCACAGCCAAGTGGTATCCTCAGCTAAGTCAATTAAATTGAGTGTTTGTGCAGGGCGCTGCTAGAATGGGTACTGTGAAGGGGAACGGGAGTGGCTAGGTCAGTGGTGAAAGCAAGAACTGTCTTTCCTTCCTCAATAGATCTTGGAGGAACAGAAGTCAAGGCATATAATGATTAAAAATACGTATTTCGCTTATTAAGAAGGCAAAATGATTTGCTTACTGAGAAGAACGATAGAGTAAAAATAACTACCCTTTTTCAAAAAAAGAAAAGGGCAGGTATTCACTGGCTCATCAGTCTTCTGATACACGTACTGAAAGTCTTGTGTGGGATCTGCTTGTGGCTGTTACACTGAGGGATCCGAGGAGCACGCTATTAGGTTGGACGTGGCAGAAGCCTAGCAAGACAGTAGCTATTCCTTACTTCCACTCTTCTAGTATAATGTCCTGCCATCGTATAGAACGTGTGAAACTCCATCCTCTGCACTTCCCTCCCACACCTTCACGGCTATCTCACTCCACCCCTCCATATTCATTTTGAGAGTCAGGCTTGTTAGTAGTCAACTAACGTTCTTTTGTCTCTGCCCTGCCTTAGTGAAAAGCCAGAATGTAGGATATCAGCGATATGCTCTCCGAGGGATTCAATGTACCAGTCCGTCTTTGTGATAACAGAAGAAAGGAATGAGTGCATCATAGCCACAGAGGTAAGTAAGTACACAGGTGGACAGGCATAAATTCATGAAGTAAAGGGGTAAATTATCCTTTGGAATTGCATCTGAGAAGGTTACTCTATTTCCAGGGATCCCGATGCTTCCCAGCATTCACCTCTCCTCTCTTGTGCCCCACACAGAACATACAGCAGGGAAAATAAAGAAATTAGCAGCTCTGATTTTATTAAACCAGAGATTTTCAGCTTAGATAAGTCAGCGGGAGATGAAAGCACAGAACATCAGCCCGTAAAAATTCAGCACATTATTATTTCCTCTTAAAGATTATTTCCTCTTAAATAGGTAGTCAGCAAAAATGGAAATACTAATTGTTCATAGGCCCATTGATGTAAAGCCACGTTTTTTCCCATGACTACAATGGATAATCTATGTTCTGTGGAAACAGGCAAAGCTATAGATTTCCAGCAGAAAATGGAAGGTAGCTGAATGTGTTAGTGGATAGGCATAACAGCCATTTAGGGAGTCTGTAATAAGGTAATTTCAACCTCTTGGCGCTTAAGCTCCAGCTATATATTCTCTAGCAGAAGTTAATGCCGTTATTGATAAACACATCTAGATTTTGATCTTATATTGAGAAGTCAGAGGACAGATACACAAAAAAGGAAGGGCCTAGCATTGAACTTCAAAGATTTTAAAAAGCAGCTATTGAGGAACCAACCAGTTTCTGAAGAATTACTCACCCTTTGGAAAAAGGCTCAATGGAAGTTAAAGGCAATTTGACATTAACCAGTACCTGCCTTCTTCAGCGTAGCCATCTTTAGGACTAGTTTCGGACTCCAGGAGAGAGAAGCTAGCTGTGCCATATAGCAGTGATCTGTGAAGTCAGATCTGCAGGATTCTGTCTCCCTTGCCAGGGTGGATATCAGATTTCCTCTTGAAGGCAAGCTGGAACACAAGTCAACCAACAATATTAAAAGTTTAAGACTAAGTGAAACGATTTTCAAAGATACAAATGACAGCTATACGCTTCATTCCCATTAACTGACCTAAATACCATATCTTCCTTTGAGGATCTTGCTGACCAAAGCTAGACTCCCAGATTTACATCAGGCATCTCCAGAAGTGCTTTTATTTTCAGAATGACAGCCTCTGAAACCTCTCTCCACATCATTCAGGCTTAATGCTTCTGAACACAAGCTATTTAACTATACCATATGCTTTTTAATGTTTGTAAGCATTCTTCCCCTCGGTCCAGGTAGAGAGGCTACTCATCATACAGACGACTTTTTTTGCTGGTGATTCTGTGTCCCTGGACCCAGCCAGAAACATTGAACGCTGATAGTTATTGTGGTGGTGTGTTCCCCGCCCCGCTCTCCTGGGCCGCTCCACGATCTCAGAAACTCCCGTTCAACCTTGGCCTTGGTGTAATGAGTCAGGCGGTGAAGCGTCCCTTGACCGTATCAGGAACTCTTGCATAGCCGAGGCTGGGGAACGTACTGACTGTACCAGGAACTCCTACTGCCTGGCCCAGGTGGGAGGCGAGAGCAGGGATAATTCATCATTCCCCGATACCCTTATCTGAGTCGCAGCTGAAGTGGAACGATACCATTGTTACTGAAACCTTGAGAATTTTTATGGATGGCTAAAGCCAATCATCTTGCAGTAACGTCTGGCTTAAATTGCTTTGGTTTGACATACTGGAATTACAATTTGTTAGTTCTGCGGTACTCTGTATGCTGTGCTTCCTTCTCATTCCTGGTATTATTTATGTCCTGACAGGTATAAGACTGAAGATCAGCCCATTTGCACCTCAGATTTGGTAATGCCAGTAGATGGACGTTCCTGCTGCATTGTTTACAATTCAGAACTGGATTGGACTGTTTTTAATTACATGCAACTTGCTGCTCTCAGGCGGAGGATGGAACTGGGTGAACTGGACAGACTGTGAATTTACTGAAAGATGCAATACACCTTTTTGTTCTTACTGCCCTTGTTTGAAGTTTGATACCAGAAATCTCATTGGCTATAGAAGAGGGGAGGCAGAGGGAAGAGAGAGGAGTTTAAAATGTTGTTTTTTTAATTTGTTTTTAAAAGATACTGAGGCCAGTTCCTCATGGACAGACCCCTGGCTTTCCAGAACTCTGGTTATGGGAGGTGCCGGTAGATGAGGAGGCACTTAATGATCACAGATGTTGCCATGGAAGGTGTGAAGAAAGACACATTGCTATGCAGATAATGGATACAGTATAAACGAGGTCTCCATTTTTGGGTTTAAAAGTGCCTAAAATGTGTCAAGAGAATCTAACAAGCCCAAACAGAGACTTGACTGCTCTTTTTGCAGTTACCTGAACAGTATTGGGCAGGGGTGGGTGATACCTCCTGCCACACGCCTATTTGCGTCTCCTCTCTCCTGCTGCATGTACTGGAGGCTCTGTAAGGGGTGAGAGGAGGAAGGAAAGAGGAATACCGAATTTACATGTCATCTCATTTGGTGATGCTTTGGAGAACTGATTGACCCAAGCCACTCTATGGGACAGGATTTTTGTGGATTTAAACATTCGAGAAGGAAAAGTTGTGATAAGGAATGTGTACTGCCTCTTCCCCACTGATAAGGAGGAGGCGGGATCCCAGCTCTATTTAAAGCCTTACAAATGCGTTTAAAATCAATCAGCTCCTAGAACCTTTACGTGCTGAGCTGTCTCGGCTGTTTTCATGCCCTTTGCACTACCAGTGATTGTGAATAGACATTACTTTTTTCTTCTCCTTCCTCATTCTCTCCCCCCCCCGCCTTATTTTGACACAAATTTGGGGGTTTATGTCGTGTTTCTGAATTAAGTGCCACCTTCTACTGCAAATAGTCTCAAAATTGCAGCTGTTACTTTCTGAAGGAGAAGAAGCAGTGTGACACCGCCCCCGCCCACCCATTTCTGCATCTGGTTGCAAAACTCCAACTCCCGTCCTTCATCCCGGTTCCAAATGCCCAATAGCGAAGCACCCACTGAGACGCCCTCTGCCAAGACAGGTGGAGATTCGAGTTAGAAGGTTCTAGGCTCGTCCTATTTCTTTCATACCCACCCACTGCTACACGGAAAAGGGGAAGCCTGCCCCTGGAAACCAGGGGCGTGCAGAAGCTCTTTTCTTATATACATATTTACAGCAATAATACCGGACGCCCCAATGGAAAGTGCTGTGACACTGATGAGATGAGACCGTGGGGTGGGGCAGAATGAGGAGGGAGGAAACAAGATCTCTTCGAAGAAACCTGGACCGCGCTCTCTCTCGGACAGCGATATTCCTGCCCTTGTAAATCCTGTTGTTGGACTAGCCCATCTACTGCCTTGAACTGCGCAGACAAGACCCCTTCATAATGTCCACTACTGACCTTCTGCTCTGACCACGTAGGACCATTTTGAAGATGACCTTCAGAAATCAATAATATGGGTTTTAGTTTGTCTTGTTTGTAGTTTATTTTGAAGACTAGTATTTCAGTAATTTAAAAAAAATCAGAAGCACTGAACTTTCTACGTTTTATAACATTATTTTGTATATAATGTATATTTATAATCAAAACAGAAGTGTAAATATGTTTATTACTTCTCATGTAATGTTTTTAATGTGATGACAAAGTTTGAATTTTATTTTTTTTTTCAAGCAATGAAAATACTTTCCTGCTACTACGAAGTTTACTGTGGTTTGTCCTTTTACACGTCAGGTTCCATGATTCTGTGACAGCCAAGGTTACCTGAAGCCCCAGAAGTAAGCTCGTTTGCCTGCTCCCTGCAGTCTGCCCTACATTTACATTTTGCACACCAGCTGCTGCCGGCTGCTTTTATAATCGTCAACTGATGTCAACAAAGTTGTTCAGCTGAGTGGCATTCATCTGACAGAAAAGTTACACATATTTATATTGTGATATA
>NW_009201561.1:0-354 GCF_000690835.1 Fulmarus glacialis | reverse complement strand
TTGATGATCTTAGAGGTCTTTTCCTCTTTTTGAGGAGAATCTTTATGATTCTATGATTCTATGTTGATTTTGGTTAGAGGGTAATTTGTATGAAAAAATGGAAAAATTAAAACAATAAAGATTTTTCTTATCATTGGTCAAAATCTGCTATATTGATGACACTCCAAAAGAAATAATTTTCTTTTTTTTCTTTTTTTTTCCCTTTTTTTTTTGAAAAGCAGTATATCCTGCATTCTCTGATGCACTAGACAGTTCTCGGTTTCTTGTTAAAGGCTGAAAGCTCTGCGTGGTATACAGAATTAGGTGGATGCCAGGTTATCACTTCGAGCCCTGTCGTGGTTTAACCTGGCAGGC
>NW_009201560.1:0-2555 GCF_000690835.1 Fulmarus glacialis | reverse complement strand
GGCCCTGGTTTGGACCCCCCAGAGGCGGCCGGCCCCGCAGTTGGAGCCGTGCTGGCACCATCTGCGGAAGGAGCTGCCCTATCACTGCTGCCTGGCTTCCCCTCCTGCGGCCGTGTTTCGCCTTTTCACAGTTAAACAGTGTTTTGCTTCTAAAAATACCCAGGGAGATGAGGGCGCCTGGTGGGGACTCAGCCAGGCCAGCTCGGCTGGGGGAGAGGAGCTTTGCCCGAGGGGCACCAGCCCTGTGGGCAGCACCCCGGGGTCCTGCGGTGCCCTGGCTCGAGCACCCTGCCCTCACCCTTGCCCGGCACTGCTGGGGCTGACCAGGGGACCAGGCACCGTCCCCCCTTCTGGCCGTGACTGTGCGGCTCCAGGATGCCCGCAGGGCAGGAGTGGGGGCACACAGGGCAAGGAGATGCTGGCACATCCAGCCTGTGCTGGCATTGGGGCAACATCTGAGACACCGAAGGGAGTTCCAGGCTGATGTCCAAAACATCAAATCCCGAGGGCTGGGTGGGGTCTGGGAGCACCTGGACCCCGCTTCGCCCCAGGCACTACCAGGCACTCTGGGGAGAGCTCCCCCACCGAGCATCTCCCGCTGCATTGCCATCCAGCATAACGTCCTGCCCGCAGCAGAGGGGTTGAGCAGGTCACTCCATCTCTCCGCAGCGTCCCTTTCCATTCCAAGTTTGTACAGTCTGTTTTATCCACCACAGCGTGACCCTTACTCCTGCCCTTCTCGCGAGCCACCATGACCCCAGTATCGCCGGGAAAGCGGCTCCCCTCGAAGTGCTGATTACTCCTGCCCAACTGCAGCACCTCCTCTAGTCCGCCTGGAATTGCATCCTGCATTTTCAGACTGTTTCTTCAATTTCTCAAGATTATTTTGAATTACTCCCCTAATAGGCTTGGGCTTGGAGCCCCCTCCCTCTCCAGCCACGTCTCCTCCGCAGAGCTAAAAAGCAGAGCCCTGGTTCCACTACCTGGGCTGCCACCGGCTCTGTTGGGGACACCAGGACCCCTCTGGACACTTGTGCTGCCCCGGTAGCGCCCCGTGGCTGATGACTCTTGCCGGTGGTGGGAACAGTGCTGCAAAATGCCAGCTGGGAGGAAACCGAGAGTAGCAACTGAAGAGTTAAGTGTGCAAATGCATGGAAACAAAGTCATCGCATTTGAAGCTCAAAATAAGTGCGTGCCACCTTTAAAAGGAAAGCAGTTCTAAAAGAAGAAAGCTGGCAGCGTGAGCTCATCCCTTACGGCAGAGTGACACAGGAGATCACCTCCGAGGTACAGCAGGGCAAAGCATCCTCCTCCTCCTTATCACTGCGGGTTCGTAACCAGAAGATGCGACACCCGATCTCCAGCAGATGCTGAAGGGCACGGCAGACCCCAGTCAGTACTGATTGCACAGGCGATGAGTGCTTGGAATAATTAGTAGTATCAGCTTCACTACAGCCTGAAGACATGAACCTCTCCCCTCCTGCTCACTAGCACAGCCCGGCCGAGCAGTGCTCAGGGGCCCAGCCTGGCCCCCACCACCAGGTCACCATTGACAGAGGCTGGTGGAGGGACCTGCCCATCACCATGTGCTCCTCTGTGCCCCGGCAACCACCAACCTCGCAGCCGGGGCCGCCCCACTGCCACCAGCCACCGCTCACAAGGCGGGAAGGAGGCATCACCTGCGGGCTGGAGCCAGAGACAGGATCCATCGGAAGGCAGAGGTGATGTCTGCACCCGAAAGCCAGAAGGAGCAGAAAGCGGGGCAGGAACAACTTGCTAACAGATAAGAAGGTTAATGAGCAGTTTTACACCCAGGAGAAGCAGGGAGCCGGGCAGGTCACCTGCAGGGCTGACAGACCTTCAAGGGCTGCTCGAGGAGGGCAGAGCTCTGCAGCGAAATCAATGACTTATCTGCTGGGGAGCGGGCGGGGAGAAGTTCCCACACCACAACTTGTCTTCAGACATGGTAAGGCTGCTGCTAATTTAAGTTAAAAAAAGAGCTTTTAGAGCAAATCAATGGAAGGAGGAAGCCCGCAGGAGCAGCAAGAGGAGCTCAAATGCTGGAACTGCACATGAGCAGCCACCGGGGTCAGCCCCAGCAGGACAAGGCTGGCAGCTCCGCACCCCCCAACGCCAGGGGGAGGAGGAAACCCCAAACCTCCACCGCAGCGGTGACCGGGCGCAGGACCGGAGCTTGCGTCACCCGCCCCGGGACGCAGGTATTGACCAACACCGGGCAGAGGGTGCTCGGCAGACTTCATCAAGGCCGTCGCACACACATGGCCAGGCTGCAAAGAGGGGGAGGGTCCCCCAAACACGTAATTGTTTTTAACAGGAGAGCTCAGAGAGGGCTGTGGGTCACCAGCCCGCCCTCGTCCCACCAGCAGCCCGGCCACGCAGGTAACACTGAAGTACCCCCACGGTATCTGTGGGGACCTCGCCCCAGCGCCCCCTTATAAATAGCCGCTGGGCCCCGCCCCCTACGAAATGCCCCTATCACGACCCAGTCAGCAGCGGAGTGGCAGCTCTCCACCCAATCAGATGTCGCAGAAGGC
>NW_009201559.1:256-2519 GCF_000690835.1 Fulmarus glacialis | reverse complement strand
CAGCAAATGTGCCCGTCAGTGGTGCCTCTAGTCAGGCCGCAAGGGTCTGAGCATGGGGGCGGAGGGGACGTTCCCAGGGCATGTTGGGCCAGAGCAGGAGCTCTGGGTGCTCCCGGGAGCTGCTCTCTGTCCCCGGGCCCTTGTGCCACCCTGGGCCTCTGCCACGCCAGGGTGGTGTGAGCTGGGCGGTGTGCTGTGGCCGGGGGGGTTTCCAGGGAGTCCTGCGTGGGGCAGGGTGGTCTGGAGGCACTTTGGGGTCCCCTTGTTCAGGGGTTGGGGAAAACCCTTCTGCCACCCACCCCATCGCCCAGAGGTGGCAGGTGTCGGCGCTGCCAAGGGCTCAGCCAAGCCCTCTCCTGTCCCCATCCTCGTCCCACACTGACCCCGACACACCAACAGACCCCGCTCTTGGCAGCCCCTGGGTGTGAGTTGTCCCCTCTCAGTTTATCTGTGCCCCTGCCAGGATGCACCAACCTCAGAGGAGCTGGAGCAGTTCGCCAAGGACCTCAAGCACAAGCGCATCATGCTGGGCTTCACCCAGGCTGACGTGGGGCTGGCTCTGGGCACCCTCTACGGTAAGGGTCCAGTAAGGGTCCTTGTCTCCCCCCTCCCCGGGGGGAAGGGAGAGGCCTGGCATGGGGATGGAGCATCTGCTCCTTAACAACCTGCAAAGGAGGTGGTGAGCACCAGCCCCAGGCTTCTGGGGCTCCATCACCCTGTTAAGTACTCACTCAAGCTGTCAGAGTTTGATAACAAGGAACTGGTTTAAAATAGCTATAGCTGCTTATTGACGAGTGTTTCAGGGCTTTAAATGCCTGCTGAAGCAGCAGGGAGAATGCCTTTCCTGGTGTCCCATTCCCAGGGATAGAGGATGCTGGAGGGGGGACCCTGGGGGGCTGCTAGAGGTGGGAGATCCCCCAGCATGGGGGCAGGAGCGGTGCATGACCCCTGCCTGCCCGCGCAGGGAAGATGTTCAGCCAGACGACCATCTGCCGCTTCGAAGCGCTCCAGCTCAGCTTCAAGAACATGTGCAAGCTGAAGCCACTGCTGCAGCGTTGGCTCAACGAGGCAGAGAACACGGACAACATGCAAGAGGTACGGGGCTGGGGAGGGCCGGGAGTCGGCGGTACCACACACCGATGGGCCCTTACGCTGTAGCTTCTCTTCCCTTTTACGCGTGCTTTTTGGGAGAGAGGAGGGGAGCAGCAAGTGTCTCATGCCATAGCAGCATCGCACTGCTGTGGCTTCAGTCTGGCTGTGCAGGGAACCACTGATATCACTTTCTGCCAGGCTGGGGGGAGCCCAAATCCCCCCACAGACACCTTGTGACAACTGTGGCAGCTCCTGTCTCAGAGCAACCAGGTCCTGCTGGAATCTCGGGATACGCCGGAGTGCAGCTTGCTGCTCCCGGGGGAGCCTGGGGAGAGGTAGGGAAACGTGTCCATCCCCCCTGCACCAGCTACAGGCAGTGCTGGGACACTGCAAATGGCCCCAGTTGCAGTGGGGTGACACTCAGTGGACAGTCACGGGGACAAAGCCTGTCCCCATCCCTCCCAGACCTCTGCAGCCAGGCGCATGTGTGTCCAGAGCCTGGTGGGGACATTGTTAGCTCTGTGACCAAGCATGTGGCCTTTCTCTCATTTCCAGATGTGCAATGCAGAGCAAGTGTTGGCCCAAGCCCGGAAGAGAAAACGCAGGACCAGCATCGAGACCAACGTGAAGGGGACGCTGGAGAGCTTCTTCCGCAAGTGCGTGAAGCCCAGTCCCCAGGAGATCTCCCAGATCGCCGAGGACCTCAACCTGGACAAAGATGTAGGTTGGGAGGGTTTGCAGGGTGGGTTCCTGAGCACCCACATCAAGCCAGTTCGATACCAGGAACTGTGGGAGAGTATCCGGGGCTGGTAGCCACCATCAGCCTGTCCGAGTCCAGCCCCAGGAGGAGCTGTGGCAGGGAGGGTGCTGTGCTGGCGGGTCAGGGTGCTGTGGAGATGCCACCAGCAGAAGGGTCTCCTTGTCACCCGCACAGCGCCTGGGCTCACCCACTTCACCCTTCCCCATCTCCCCTCCCTCGCAGGTGGTCCGGGTCTGGTTCTGCAACCGGCGTCAGAAAGGCAAACGGCTGCTGCTGCCCTTCGGCAATGAGGCGGAGGGGGTGATGTACGACATGAACCAGTCCCTGGTGCCCACCGGCCTGCCCATCCCGGTGACATCCCAGGGCTACAGCCTGGCGCCCTCCCCTCCCGTCTACATGCCGCCCTTCCAC
>NW_009201559.1:0-204 GCF_000690835.1 Fulmarus glacialis | reverse complement strand
TCCCCGGGAGCAACCCCAGCCACTGAACCGGGGGCTGCAAGGGCTGGCGACGGTGCCGCCTCGACACTGCGGCTGGGCTGGCTCTCTGGGGGCAGCTCCCACCCCTTCGCCCTGAGAAGGCACAGGCACGGCCCCGCTCCTGCTCCCAGGGCCTGCCTGGGCACTCGCTGGGCTGCCTTAAGGCTTTTGGGGGGGTGAGAGGCA
>NW_009201558.1:12594-14795 GCF_000690835.1 Fulmarus glacialis | reverse complement strand
TATACTGCATCTGTATTAGACAGGGCGAGGGCAGCCACGTGTGAGGGCGGGAGCCATGGAGGGAGTTGCACTGCCTGCCTGCAGGAGGGGCTGCCCGACACCCCTACCCTCCCAAACCCAGCTGAGCGGCTGAGCCGCTGTGCCCTCGGAAATGGGGCCAGGCCCTTGACCCCGACTCGCTGTTTTATATAAAGCCGGCGTAAACAGCAAGAAACTGGTTTACCGTAAGCTCGCTGGTCTGTGTGGCAGGGGAGATGTGCTGCAGCGGGTGGCTGAAAATCTCCCCATCTAGGATGCCAGGTTTTTATAGAAAGGGAAAAAATGGAAAGCAATTCTCTCCCAGGAGCATGGGCAAAAATGGTGCTGTGGCATCAGGCCTCAAGGATGCCGGGACGGGTGGAAAGGCAAATTAAAGCGTCTCTTTCTCTCTTGCGGGAGCGGGAGCCGGCGTCCCAGAGGATGGAGTCATTCCTCCTGGATGTGCCCGGTGCGGGTTCGCTCGCCCAGTTGGAGGGCTGGTACATGCAGAACCCCTTTTGAAAACCTGTCCCTATAAACATTTGCAAATGGCTTTTGAGAGCTCCCGGGATGAAAGGGGCTCATACAAGCACATCCTGTCATTACTTTCTACTATTAGCTGACATTCACTGGATGGCGAATGCCCAGTTCATTTAATATGAAACAAAAGGCCAGTGCTTGCTGATAATGAATCATTAGGTACTGTAGCTATATGTGCATTAACAGGATTATTTCCAGGAACTCTGCCGGTCTCTAACATAAAAGTCTGTGATATTTTAAAACTAATCTTAGTTTCTTTAATACGCCACCTTTACCCTGCGTTTGCAGTCGCTATCAGCCAAACACGGCAATGCAATCTGTTCGTTCCATTTCGTTAATAGGCCATCACGCCATCCTAGAGATGGTAGTTTGTAATGTAAAGAGGCTGTATTGTTTGCTTAACAGTCAAGTGACAAATTATTTAATTAGCACATATGCCATTTGTCTCCACAGCTGTGTTCATCATTCTAATTGCAAAGCAGTCTTAATTTATTGCAGCTATATTGCTCCCTAATACTAACACGGTAATTATATGCTTCCATTAGCCCACTACACCCTATGTAAAAAAAAAAAAAGGGAAAAAACCCAGATTCATTCCTCCACACAATGTATCTCTCTACTAGCAAAAGGTATGCCATCACTTGCTTAGGAAAGGAATGTTTAGGTAGCTGTTGGAAAAATGACAGCTTCTGCAGGTGCTTTTTTCCTAGCCACCTTCTTTAAACTTTTTATTGCTGGAATTGCCAGAATTTTTCAGTTTTGCTTTGTTTTGGAAAGTATTCTCGTTCCGCACACAATACTGTTTTGAGATCTCCACCTGCTGGAGAAATCCCAACACAGGCAAAGGAGCCGGCCTCCGGCTTCGGGAAAACACCCAGCTCCTCCGCAGCCAGAGCAGCAACACTCGCCTTCCCTCCTCCTCCTCCTCCTCCTCCTCCTGGGCAGAGCTGCCTCCCGGGTCGGAAGGAAAGCGATACTGCCCACCATTTGGAGGCATTTTCATCTTCACAGATTAGGGTGAGTCTCATTTATCGCCACTTCTGGATTCTCTGCTATATGCAGCGGGAGATGTTCAAGCTACCCCCAAGTCAAACTGGAGAATTTGGTGATACATTTCCGTTCTGGCAACTTCTCCGAAACTAGCCCAATCTTCTTAAACGATGACATCTTTAAGAGGAGAAAAAGCTAGGTCGCAGCCACCTCTACCCAAACATCCCCCCGGCGGGGCGGCTGGCAGCAGAGGACAGCCGGCGCTGCTGGGCCAGGAGCTGGCCCTGGCCCGAAGTAAAGCTGAAGCTGAGCCGGGCAGCCAAGTCTGGGATGCTCAGGGGAATCCTGGCCCGGATACACCGGTGTGGGCTTATTCTTTTTGACCTCACAGAAATTAAAGAAAGATCATAAACGGTAGCTGTTATTAACTTCAGGAAGGGGAGAAGCGGCCTTAGATCCTAACTCAGCCAAGCAGTTAAGCATCTGCTTAATTCTCTCTTCGTTAGGCAGAGCATTTAAGTGCATACCTAACTTTTGAGCACACAGTTAAGCCCCTCTGAAGTCGAGAGGATTTAAACAGATGCCTGTCTGTACGCCCACGCTTAAGTGCTCTGCTCACCCTGAGCAGCCCCTGCAAAGGGCTCCGGGACCTG
>NW_009201558.1:0-12549 GCF_000690835.1 Fulmarus glacialis | reverse complement strand
CTTGCCCTGCTGAATGCGTTTCGTTCCGTTATCCACCCTGATTTCCCCCTGGCCATCAGAGCTGGCCCCGTCGGGCTGGGATCACCCACCCCACAGGAACGAAGTCCTTCGGTTTTAAATGACAGGTCGGGCTTACTTACTGTGGAAAAAAGGGTTTCAGCTCGATCACCAGCAGTGCCCCTGTGCTGGGTAAGGAGTTCTCCTCCGGTCTGAGCCCACCCCCAGAAAGCTCCCCCCTCTCCCTCTGCAGCAGACCCCCACATAAGAAGATGTCGGCGGCATGGGCCAAACGCCGAGGCCACCTCTCGCTGCACGTTATTCACCCGGAGTGACGGGCGGGAGGGCGAAAATCCCCCCGAGGTGAGGCAGACCTGCGGGCAAGGGGGGAAAGGGCAGAGGAGACGGGCCCTGTCCGTGCTTTCAGGTGGCAAACAGTCAGGGACTCCTCCAGCCCTGCCTCCCCGCCAGACGCCAAATTCAACACGGCAAATGCAGCTCTATTCTTTTTCTCCCCTTTTTTTTTTTTCAATGCGGACTACAAGGCCACTGCCAAAAACATATCCAGCACAATCAAACATCAGATGGTGACTCCTTTCCCACAGCTTGTGTGAGTGAAAACAGTGAAATTATACCCATGTTTTAGCGGCGAATCCCCTGGTGTTCGAGCGAGGCAAGCCCAGCACAGGGCTCTTGTTCTCCTGCTTTTTGTTCCTGGACTTGCACTGTTTTTAGCACTGGACACCATTCAGCCTCCATTCAGTATTGTATGTCACTTCACATATGGTTCATCCGCTCCAAATGTGTGCATGTACCCAGAAAATGCAGCTTTTCATTATGTATTCTCTATGTAACAGAAAAGATTAAGATGTATCAGGAATTAGTTGGACAGATGAATAAGGGAAAAATGAATCTGGAATGACGGCGGATTTAGTCTAATGATGGTGGGAGGGCGTTAAGAACTTGGTGGTAGGTTTCAGCCCTTTTAATCCCAGACTGTGTGTGTATTTTGGCAGGAGAAATGTTTCTTCAGAACTACATCTAGAGGGATACAGTAAAAACACTTTTAACCTGATACAGATGAAAGGCATCAAAATTGTTGGGCAAGGTATCGCCTGCCTTTTCAAAAACTGTCTAAAAAATTTTGGTCATTGTTGTTGAAGACCCTGCGGTATTTGGACAATATAAAAAAAAACAGTTTAATGAAAGCGTGGAATATCAGCCCTGCATTTATGCATTTCATTCAGTTATTCTTCCTCTCGAGATATAATTTACATGGATATCCACTAATGAGGAAGCCTTTCGATAAAACTAGGAGAGGGGATTTCAATTTTAAAAGGAGAATAAAACGAATGCACGCTAAAGTTTCGTTACACCCTCTGCCCACAAATACTCTCCCTAAAATGCTCGTGATGATGAGTTAAAGATATTTTAAAAATTCAGGCATTTGGAGTAGAAAGGACGGAAGCTGGGAACTGTCAAGACTTGAATAAATAGAAAAGCAGCTCATTTGATATCGTCCATTTTCAGTGTTTTACAGAAAACAAGGGGGGAAAGAAATCCAGACCTTCAATAGGAACATTTGGAGTTAAGCTTACTTCCTACAACTGTTTTCACAGGGAGAAAGAGATATTTTTTTTGATTGAAAATCAACATTTGCATCACAATGGAGATATTTCAAAAGTATAAACACAAAAGGCTGCAACTTCAGAGACTTCTTGGTCAGCTGTGTTACTTGGTTTCTAGTACATCCTCTCATAACGGCCCCGGGAAAGAGATATTTACCAATTCAGAACATCAGTGGGTAATTCTGTGAGCTGCTCAGGGCAAAAATATACGCCGTTGTTTCCTTTGGTGACTTTCTTTCCCAGCGCCGTGAGAAATCCAAAGCAAACACTTGAAAATTGAGAGGCCCCATTTGAATTTTATATGGTTTTCTTTTTTAATAAGAAGCTTTCTCCATTTGAAAAATAAAAATAAATAAATCTAGCCGGGTAAATAATGATTCCTTCTGGCCAGCACCGAGTGCATTCTGACACATCTTGTGCACATGGGGCCCTGATGGCTCTCATCTGTCCAGCTTCCCTGGTATTAAACATTGGCATCCTAAAAAATAAGGAAACAAGAGCTCCTCGTGTATCCATTCAGTACCTTTTAAATGAAAGAAAAAAAAGGGTTTTAAAAATCCCGGTAGTGATTTTAAAAATATACCCCCCCCCCGCAAGGATTTTAAGGATTAATCCCTCTAAGAAGCTGAATAATAACCTTTCTAGTTACCGAGTAGAAAATTCATATATGGTCCTCTGAAGAAATTCTCTCCTGTTAAAACAAAAATAAATTTAATTTTTAGTTAAAATTCTTCAGTATTAGAAGGTCAAAATGCACAGCTTACTGCGTGTCAACTTTATCTTGAAATATTTAACCACCCAAAACTCCTGCCACTGTCAGGCGGAATTCTCCTTGGGTGGTAACTTGCAGTACTTCGGCAAAAGTTATTACATTTTACATTTACATATAAATTTCACCATTCTGTTAAAATTTCCCTCCTTGATGCACAGCAAGTTTCATGGCATGACCCAAATTAGACTAACCGGTTAATTTTACAGCCCTTTGCTTGTCCTCGTATGAAGAGCTGCACTGCGTTTCGCAACTGTGTTAAACCTCATTTAAATCAGGCTCACTTCTTTTTCGTGGGGATCGGCTTTAACGGCATGTTTAGAACCTAAGAAGAAATTATAGCTTTGCCGCAAACCAAACAAAATCCTGGTGCGCGCACAATGCGTCGACGATAATTTGTCTGCAGGGAAAAACCAGCCGTGCCCTGGGCTTTGTGCACGTGGGCATTGAGGGTTATTATCGGTGTCAGAGCTTCTGCAGCGTCTTTCGGTGCTAAATACAGGGCCGGACCGTGGAAAATCAAAAAACAAACTCACATGCGGAGGCGCAATAACTTCTTCCTAAGAGGGGAGGGCTGCGTGCCTGTGGCCTATTATCCCACACTTACTTCTGCTCCTCTTCCTCTTCCAAGGGAACGGGGGAAGCAGCAGCGCCCGCAGGGCAGGCGCCTTCCGGCCGGCAGCACCCGGCAGCCCCGAGGGGACGCCCCGAGGGGTAGAAAGGGCGGCCGGGTTTCTTCTGCAGCTCCCTGGTCTTCCAACTGATTTCCAGTCCAGGCTGCTTCTAATATTTAATTTATGTTATTTGGATCTTGGAGTTAATTTTCAAAGTTTCGCAGGTTTATGTAGGTTTCTTCTACTTCTGCATCTTGAATTTTTTAGGGGATTTTGTCACTGTTGCAGTTGTCACCACGGTTTGAGTGACCATTTCATTACATTAAAGCCGAGATACAACTTACACGCTGCATGTACCACCCACAAAGCCATGGGCTCGCCCTCAGCTTGCTTCTCCTGGGCTTTACTCCTAGTCCACTGAAGCTATTGAGAAGACTCTAGAGGCTGATTTGAACCAGGTCCAAAGTAAAAACTGCAAATATGCACAACAAAAATGAGGAGGCCACAAGAATGAGGAGGGCTGGGAGGGCAGCAGCAGTGGCAGGGATGAGCCGGGCATATCCATCTGCCACACACGTGGTGGGTCTTGATATCATAGAATGTTTATTGGCTTCAGTCCAGGAAGGCCTGGAGTCCAACAGAAGAGACTGGGGTTGCCTGACCATCTTTCCAGTCACCAGCTTTCAGTCTTCATTTACTCACGGCTTCCTCAATTCGGGTCGGGGGGCAGGTAGGGTGGGATTATCTCACTGCAGCAGACAGTGGTCCCCCCACGGCTGGCCCCAGTGTAGCAGGCTCAGAAAAGAGTGAACACAACCTGGTCTGACACCCACTCTACTGGACCATGCAGTTTTCCTGATAATATTCCCATATGTTTTCAAGCACAGGGAAATGCGTTCTGTGCTCATATTCATACACATACCTCCCACGTACCTGGGAAGACTTTGGAGATCAATCTAAGGCTAAAATGCTGTCTGTGAGAAGAAGAGAGCTCAATATGTGCTCTGAAATTTTGTATATAGGCATTCCAAGGGAGGCTGCTGACTTTTTCAGAAATGGGGCCCATCCACAAATACCTATGAAGTCCAGGGGCTCTGCAAGTTTGTGGTTCCTCTAAAAACCTGTGTGTTTTATTTAGAGCAGTGACATCAATATCGAAGCCCAGCTTCAAGTGCAAAGTGTGTATTTCACTTCTGTCAGAGCATTGTCAACCCTCCTAAGGCCCAAAACTTACTGTTATTCTTGGTGAGGTGGAGATCTTTAAGTTGTATCTGACCAGACTATAGCTGTGTAGGTGTCTTTAAAACAGAGGAAAACCATCACCTCAAGTAAAACAGAAATGTCCTAGAGTGAGAGCTGGGAACCTGATTCAACAGTTGTCATCAGACAGAAAGCCATTATATGCCCTCAGTCTCACCAAAGACCCTTTCAATAACTCCAGTTCTTCATCAGCCATTGCCATGGGGAATGGGAACATTTCCACCCCCTGTGCCATTTCCTGCACCCCAAGCAGGGGCATCTGTAAGAGGCAAAGCACGCTGACAAGTCATGTCTGCCTTGTAGAAAGCAAGGGAGCCTGGCCCCAGGAACGCAGCATGTACCAGAAGAAATACTATGGTCACAAAGCCTTAATGGGACGTGCCATACTTCCTCCAGAAAACGTGTCCCTGACATTAAGCTTTTGGAAACCTGCTCTGATCTTCCAGAAGTTGTGTCCTCCCCTACACCGAGGGGACTGCCTTACCTCTTGATCCTAAAAGGCAGGAGGGGGTTTCCACGTTCCTTGACATGGACAAGGTGGATTCACTAAGAGGATGAGGAGAGAAGGGTGCCGTTTTGGCACCTGGTGCTAACTATCCCAGGCCCAAAGTAGGAGAATTTGTGGAGACTCAACCTCTCCCCTCACGCTCCTGCTGGTTCCCTGAAACCTCACCAAGCTGCTGGATCCTTAAAGCTGCACAAGCCTGTGTTGAGAGCCATACTGTAAAAGTTGAATTGGTCTAAAAATCGAAAAACATCAATTCCTGAACATTAGAAAGCAGTTCCTGAATTCAGCATCTGGTTGGGGCAGCTGAGGGGCTTCCCATATAGGAGGAAAACCTGGCAAAACTCTAATCTGCCTTTTCGAGGAAACAAGATTGTTCCCCAAGTTAATGAATTTCTAGTTCTCCTTTGTTTATAGAGACCAAGTTGTCAAGCAGGGAGATCTTATGAAGGCTATGAAGGGTTTTCAGAGCATTCCCTTCCAAAAGTATAAAGCCTCTCCCAAAAGCTCAGGGCTTGGCTATCCTGAAGAGAGGTGTTCAGTACACAGCCCGGTTTCAAAGATGTGGCCAGTAAAGGACAAACCGACAGGTAAGTGAGAGAAATCCTCATTGGCAGTTCAGGTGAAATATTTCAGAGAAGATGTTTTTGGCAGCTTGGTTTTGCCTGGGAACTGCAAACACACTGCAGAAGCTTCTTTTCCCCTGCTTATAATGATAAAAAATACATGGGTAGGTTCACCAGTTTAGTGTATACAAGAAGTGGGCGAGCTGTGTGCTCCATCAGCTAGGATCTTGCTGGCATAAGAAATAGAGGTTGAGTGCTCCTGCTCACACATCCGCATGCCCTGGCTCCCAGTTGTTGCGATGGCTGCTGGTTTAACTAAATGGAGGGGAAACATCTGGAGCATTGTATCAGGGAAACCAGTCGCTGCGTGACCAGACAGGGTGATTGAGTTGGGTTGGGTACCCAGCAATTGCCCCGGTTGCAGGGCATGGGCAGCACTAAGAGGGCAGAGGCAGAAGTGAGAGGAGGTAAGGTCACCACTGGGCAGAAGGAAGCAGGACATCTCCGCACAAGCTTGGAGAACACCTTGGGATCACCCATGCTGCAGATGGAGAGCCCACCGGCAGTGGCGAGCTCATGGGCTGCTGGCAGGGCACCCCTCTGGGGGCAGCAGGCATGTCCCGGGGCCATGCCGGCTGCTTTTCCGGGGACCACCCCCTGTAGAGAAAATGACCCCACGTCCTTGGTGTCCAGGAGCCTCACCAGCACTGACTAGATGATTACCTTTTAATAATGCTGCAAAGATTATATTGATTTTCCAGCCTTTAATCGCAAGGAATATTTTAACCATTATGTAGCAGTAAGATTTAAAGCCTTGGTTTGGTTATTTAATTTTAGCAGGCAGACAATTCCCAGCAGATCTGGAAAACTTGATATGTGTCATCTTTTGAGCTGACACAGAATACCCCAAAATGAGGTTGTTTCACCTCTGCATTAGTGCCTCCATCTCACAGACTAACACTCACTGGGACAAGCGAAGATCAGCTCACAGAACCAGTCTAGGCAACTGAAAGTCCCAGTGCTATACTTAAAGCGATTTTTATTGTATATATGACCCGGTAGCATTTATCTAAAACACAAAACAAAAATAGGAAAGCAGATATGTTGAGACTAATGCTTCTAGCTGGCTGAAAGCAGGGGTGACTGGGAAAGCCTGGTGCCCTCATCCTCCCTACATGGTTGCAGAGTGTAGGGGATGGGTGAGAAGGAAACTGTTTATTTTCTGCTTGGAAGAAGATGGGCAGAGCACACACTGGGGAAGCGCATGGGGGAGCCGGCAGTATCTCTGAGCACCTCCAGCTGGGAGAGGGGGAACCCAGGGCTGGTGCTGGGATGCCCTGAGCCCGGAGACACGGACTGAGCCCTTGGGTATGGGCCAAGCACCCACACATCTAAAAGGAAAGGTTTGGGCAGAATTGAAATACTCTTACTCCTGGTCTGTTTTGCAGTATTACATCTCAGAAAGAGAGAGAGCATGATCCATACAGACTGGCTTTGCGTACCAGAGAAGCTGTGTTGGTGCGGGAGGTGTTAATGAAGTGCCATCAAATGGGATGAGGCAGCAGGGGTCTGGCTGATGGCTCCCATGTGCCTTTATTTCAGGTAACCTCCCCTCCCTGTCCTGCCATGTCAGGGGAGCACTAATGCCTTCATGACCAAACTAGCCCCACTTATCTTAAATACTCTCATGCCTAGAGCCAACCTCAACAGTGTATCCTAAAAGGAAAAAAATGGAGACTTTCTGTCCCATTTCAGATCCTATGATGCACTCTTTTTGGTTTTTAGAGCCTGCCTGTGTTTTGTCAAGCTGCTGTCTGTGAGAGAAGAGAGCCCTGGCTCTTCCCTCCTGACCTTCACGAGCTGGAGGTACTGGGGCCAAGGGGTGCACGATGGGTGAGGTGTTCGGCATTTCTCCCATCTCCAGCAGTCACCAGCAGGAGCAGCAGGAAGAGGCCACCCACCTCTTATGGCACTAGTCCATAAAGTGATAGCAACACCGGTAGTAGGGCGAGGACTGCAGACAGACTGTGGCACAGGACACAAATTATGTATGGCCAGTTAGGTTGGCCCCTAAAGCCATGTGTTTTCCCACAGGAGGCTTTTCAGACCAACCACTCGTTTCTCCAGCACACATCTGCAGCAGGAGCCATGCCAGAGCACCATGCCAGCTCTCCTTTGTTAGCGGCACAGGTACAGCGTGTGGTTTGCAAACACCACCCGTATGTCAGCTGGCGGGATGTGTGCCGAGGCCTCTGCCACCTGGGCTCTGGCTGTCTTCTGCATCACTGCTGATACATCCTTTGGGAGCTACATGGCTAACACAGAGGATGAGTCCAAGAAAGAGGTAAAGTCCACTGACAGTGATGGCCAACGGGTTGTGACCAGGTCTTACCATGCACCTTGAAGGATGGTTCTCCATGGGAGCAAACCCTCTGAGTCCTCCAGAAAGGCTTAGTTCCAGTAGGTCGGGGCTAACAAAACTGGACTCTTACACAGACAAAACAAATACACTCTTACCCCAAAAACAAGACATGTGAAAAGATATAGTAATCGCTTGTTTTGAATTCTGCCCCCACATAGACACACACATATAGGTGCAAGAATTGTCTTTCCAGTGGAAATTGTGCCTTTGTGCCTTTGGAGCCTGACACAAATCAAACCCTCCGAAGTATCATCTTGACCTCAAGAGACTTACTCTATCCTTTTATCCATGTTCTCTTTCCAGCCCCCTCAGCTCGCACCCATTTCACCAGCTGCCTTCTCTTTCTGACATTATAAGGCCCTATTTATTTTTGCTCCTAATTTTGACAAATGTTACTGTTTGAATAGATACTTTTTGCATAGATGTCTGCTCAAGCCGGATATTTGGAAAACACCAAACCAAATGGTTAGGACATTTACAGAAATATAACTCATGGAGAAGCACAACAAAACAGAATTTTTCTGTGCAAATATTCTTTTTTGACATTTCCCAAACACAGAGGCATAGGGCTTTTCGCAGGAAAATCTGAATGATCTGAATCTGGCAAAAAGGCTGTTTGTTAGGGATTTGTGTTTTACTGCCTTTTCAAAAATGCAGCCAAATCCGGAGAAATTATAACAAAATTATAATAATGAGAGTTTTGCACATGCTCAATAAAGCCTTTGTCAATTTTAGCAATTTCATTCCCTGAAAACTCTGTTGGTTTTGGGTATGCTCCAGAGCCGACTACGACTTTTGATACATTTGCAGAGAAAAATCTCTGCAGTTACAATTTTCTTTTGGCGGATGGGGCAGTTTTCGACTTGGATTCAACCTGCAGAAGAACGTTGTCTCTTCTGCTATCGGTGACCCACGGGAGGGATTCTGCCTGGCTTAATGTCAAGAGGATGAGAATTAGCCCGCTCGGAGGTGAGGAAGGAGTGCAACCACAGAAACTGGGATGGAGACTTGGAAATAGGCAAAGAGGAGAGAGAAACTGGGTTTGGGAGTCAGAGCTGAGAGACCTGGGGTCTGGGCCAGGGAACCCTGCACGGTGAGACCAGAAATGATCAGGGCTGGGATGCAGAACACAGATGGGAGTAGGAGACAATGGTGGGGCCAAAACAGGGACATGAAGCCAGAGGTTTGGGAGAGGTTGGGTTTGGGGAAAGGGTAGGGAGGATGGATGGGGTGAAGAATTTGCCTCAACAAGAAACATGGTGATGCTCAGAGATGCAGAGCGTCTCAGCTGCACTTGGCATCTGTATGGGGGGATGCTTTGGTCTAATGAAATACAGGTAATGCCAGAATACTATAAAACAACAAAGCCCCCCCAGTTAGTTACTACTTTTGACTGTGACCCTGTGCCTCAGCTCACTCCAGCAGTATCTTCTCTCTCCCTTCGTCTGCTGCACTTTACACAGGAGTGGTGGAGACAAATACTTGTGGGGCATTCTGACACTGCTGTGCCCACAGAAAAGCCCACGAGGACACAGATAATTCTCCACAGAGCAGAGCTGGAATAGTGTCTAGTAAATAAGATGCACGGCTACACACCAAACAGTGACGAGAAGCCAAATACTGAAAGCTGCTCTCTAAATCAGTGTAATCGATGTTGAGTAAGGAGAAACTCCTGAGAATGTGTGAAACTCGCACACCCCAGAGGAAAGGGGGGTGCCTGAGCACCTTCCCTTGTGTCGTGCCTCGTCTGTCGGACAAGGAGGCTCCCCGAGGGGCTGTGGTGGGGTTCCTGGGGACAGCTTTGAGGCATGGTCCTCCACCTCTACAGGCAGGAAAGTCCCTGCCAGTGCCCGCTTAGGTCAGGGCAGGGAAGCAATGACAGCGCACACCTTTGAACCC
Organism: Fulmarus glacialis; assembly: GCF_000690835.1. Lineage (NCBI taxonomy): Eukaryota > Metazoa > Chordata > Aves > Procellariiformes > Procellariidae > Fulmarus > Fulmarus glacialis. Next base: position 2,889 of record NW_009201558.1, on the reverse strand, counting down.
TGGGGCAGGGGTTGTGAAAGGAAATGTTTTGGAGTTATGGCAGGGCAAACTTTAATCCCGTGGAGAGGACTTGCCTGCAACTTCAGTGAGTGGGTTTTTTTTCTGAAAGTGCCCTTCCTCACATTATCTTTTAGCTTTTCACTTGCGAGCATTGATTTCTCAGCTTCAGCTTTATTTCTAGGTCATGTTGGCACTACCTTGCCTCACATGAACAGTCTGTAAAATCTGTGTGTGGCATTTTTTCATTTTTGGGTGGAATGGGGCTACAGAGCTGTCTGATGAGGTGAGTCTGCCAGGGAACAACATGAGCACACCCCCAGATACCTATCTGCCCTTTTACACTTCTTGGGCATTTGCACTACTGTTGTGGGGGGCTTCCCAATGCCCATCCCTGCCTTGGTGCCTGGCCAGCTCTGGGAGCACCTTTCAGACTCTTCTGTTCTGCCCTTGGCTGTTACAAGTCCTGCTACAAATGTCTCTAAAAATAATCGTTTAGCATATTGTCTACCCCATAGCATACGGTAAGATGCATGGTACAAATGCAGAGGGCATTTCCTTCTTTCAGTTGCCATCCAATTGTTGTCTATCTTAAATGGACCGCTGTAGAACCAGTACAGGGGCAGTATCCGAATGGTGGACCCCATAGAAAGCCAGGAGCAATGTACATAGGGCACAGAGCCCAGATCTTCCAAAACACATAAGTATGTCCTTACTAAACAGGATGCGTCCTGAAGTTTGCTGTTTTCTGCAAGACAGACTGAATCTCAATCAGATGTGGTGATGCTTGGTGGTGTTTGTCCCCTGTCCGGGAAAGCCCCTGTCCCCCCTGATGCTGGGAGGGCACTGGGAGGAAGAGGAGGGCTGACACCAGAGGGTTTGGTGGCACCTTCAGCTCAGTGCTGTTCCTCACCATTTTAAAGTGGTTTCATGTTCAGGGTTGTAAAAGTAGCAGTTGTAATTCAGCTGCTGATGTTGAACACCTCTGCTGCAAGTACAAATAGGTTTGTATTTCATCATGTCTCACAGTCTGTAGATAAGATGGTCCATCACTTTTGATCAAGTTCATGTGGTTTAATATATCTCACTTTACAACTTTTTGAAGCCTTACAGACACAAGGAATGCTCGTGCTTTGACTGGCACTCAATCAACATCTTTTTGCCACGTTCGTTTCGCACTCCCAGATTGCCAAGTGCTGCTCCTTGCTGCGTTACACCAGGAAGACAGTTGAGGCTGAAGCGGCCACAGAAACTTCAGTTGCCTTCTCCAGGGCAAAACTGCTTTTTGTCCAGTCCTAAACCTAGACAGAGGTAGGAGAACCAAACCAGCACAACAGAGTCAGTGACGGGAGTGGGTGGCAAACAAAAGGTACCTCTGCACTTCAGTAGTGAAGTAAGATAACTTGCACCAACTTAGCCAATACTTTGTGTATGCAAAACAAGTGTGAAAGACACCAGAGATGGATGAATTTTTCCTGGAAGAAAGTGACAAGTGCCGAAGTGCTACGTTCTTCACTGATGCAGCTCCCTTGACTTTGTTGGAGCTTTACATTTTGTTAAGCGTAGAAGAGGAGGGCTGTTTATCTTGCATTTCCCACTACCTACTTCTCTGACACCACTCTGCTGTGGAGCTGGAGCTGTGCGCATTTAATCCAGCCACTGGCCTGTGAGAACCGATCTGTACTCAAGTTTTCATACTAATTTAACACCGTCAGGTTAGAATTGGAGTAGTTAAAACAATCTGTCTTCAGAAGCCAGACCGACAGGAAGAGATGTGCAAATCTTGCGCAAGCAGTGCCAACGCGGCATTTGAGCTAGCCCTCAGCTGTGTTCATTTTTTGTAACCGTATTGGGGAAAGCCGTGCTGTTTTGTTACTCAGCGCTAATCTGACATCTGATGTCTGCCTCCCATCATTGTCTCTGGCACAGCTGGATTCAGCCCAGAAACACCCACCGGACTTGCACCCTTTAGTACTCATTTTCCAGCGCTCGGTACCTTATTTGCGGGAGGCCAAAAGGGCTGTAAAAAATCAATCATTTGATACGACAGCCCTTTGCACCCACCTTGCACAGGCAGGTACCAGATGCTGGTCGAGGTGCGAGCGGTAGGAAATGGTGCCGCTGCCCGTTGGCTTGCGTGCAGCTGAATTTGGCCTACTCCTACGGTTAAACTGCAGGAGTTGCTTAGCGGGCTTCCTAAATATCATGGCAGACTTGCATCTGCAAGCCTGCTCGCTGCTGCAGCTGCTTCCACCCCTGTCTATTAATAGCCTCCAAATGATCTTTTTTTTTTCCCTGAAAGTTGCTGCTGCAAATTCACTTCGCAGCGCGACTTGATTATCCTAGTTATTAGCGCAAATCTTGTGTTAGACCTTTAAGGAAACACAGCGAGGTATCAGTTGTTAACTTAACACAGCTCTGCAGCTAGGATGAGAGCTAAGGTCGTGACCTTATAATGGTCAACCAGCCTATTAGTTTAGCAATGCGGGACTCAAATGTCATTTCAGCACTGGTCGGATGCTTGAATTTATTACCCAGAAAGCTCCTTACTTGAAAATGATAGGATTTTTTTCTACCAGCTGCTAGAAGTCCCCTTTTTAAAAATAATAGCTACAAATCTGCACTTTAAAAGTTGTCTCTGCGCTCCTTAAATGGTAGAGTGACCTATGGCGAATGAGTAGGCAGAGCAGGTACGGCAAACCATCCGAACCTGTGGGCTTTCAGAAAAAGGGGGGAAAAGGCAAGATAAAGGAAAAAATGCCAATCGAATTTAAATGATGATCCCATTAAATAATGATTTTCATTTAGACCTCATCTTTCACAGTTTTCGTATTTTATGGCTATGTCTTACAGGAAACAAATTCTGCCCCTTTATTCCCTCCCCCCCTCCCC